>NC_051156.1:21959216-22019215 GCF_013339745.2 Dermacentor silvarum | reverse complement strand
TCCCCAACGCGCAACCCTGTGTGTTCCCTGCGGGCTTGCATCGTGCGACGAGTGGATTTGCTTCAGTGTTGTGCTCCGCGAGTGGCGTTCCCAACCCGACATCTGTGCCGCGTCCCCGGCTGTGCCGCCTCGTGCGCGCATCGCGTGGTCGGTGCTGTGCGCGCGACGTGCGTGTAGTGTGTTTGCCCCCTGTGACGCGCGGTTCGCGTGTTGACTGCGGAGCCGAACGGCATGGAGGGCTTCCGCAGGCCAGGAGAGCGCCCGCCGCGCGCGGGCCATCGTCGAAGTGCGAGCGCGTCTCTCGCGACCTTTGTGCCCGTGACGCTACAAGCGTCGCGTGAGCGAGGCGAACTAGAGGTGCGCGCCGCCGAGATCGTGGACGCGTGGATAAAGAAACAGGCCACCTCCACCCAAGCAGCTGCCGCCGCGGCCGCGCCCGCCGTCACCGAGACACACGTGGCGCCGGCTAAACCTTCCCGCAAGCGAGCCTTCCCCCTCGGAGCAGGACGCCGCCATTGCTGCCATGGCGAGCACCCCGCTGCCCCCATCCGACGACGAGGAGGCCATGGACTCCTCCTCCTCGCGCAAACGCATGCGCGAAGCAGAGAGCGAGGAGGAGGAGCAAACCGGTCGCCGCAGGCTGCCGCCGCCGACCGCCCCACCTTGCCCGGAGAGCAGGGACGACGGCGACGCCATCTCCCGGCGCCCGAGGGACTCAGCCGCCTCCTCGTCATCGCCCGCGGCACGAGATGGCGCCCCCGCCGATCCGCCGGCTGCGCCGGCTCTCCTGCTGATGATGATGATGATGATGATTTGTGGCTAATGAACCCTTTGTAACGGGTGGACTCAATATATTAGTGTCCTAGCCAAAAGAAAAAAACAAAAAAAAAAGAAAAAACAGTCTATACCACATAGGAGTTATGTCACACCCGGCACCGTTCGCGATTGTTTTACCGCTCTCCACCACCGCTCTAGGCGAGCTTTAGTTGTGGCTACGCCCTCGAAGCAGCGGCCACCTTCAGCGTCGAGAAATCCGAGGGCCTGCGGCATGGTGGTGCCCTCTTTTGGGGTGGGAGACAACTTCGCACAGTTAAGGACCAAATGCTCCGCCGTCTCCCGCTCGCTACCGCATACCCTGCACACAGCGGCCTGCACCTCGGGGGCGCAGTCAAACCGGCTGCGGTAGTCAAGAGTTCGGAGTGCGCCCGCACGCGCCTCGAATAGGAGGGCGCTGCCACCACTGTTGTCGTAGATCGGCTCCGGTGTGATGGTCCCCTTGTTGTCGCAGTACAGGCGGAGCGTCGTCTTCGAGGCCATAGCCGATTTCCACAGCTCTCGCTCTGTCTCACGCACATGGTCCTGAACTCCTTTAGCCGTCTCACACCTGGCTCCTCCGGTTTCCGGATAGTTCAAGAGGCCATATTTTCGCCTCAGGAACTGGACACGCGCCCTCCATTGTGTCTGGATGCCTTTAAGGTAGACGTACCTAAACACCCTGCGCGCCCACCTACCGTCATCCATGTTGCGCAGACGGCACTCAAACGCAATTTTGCTCTTGGCCTCTCGAGCCTCGAAGGAGGACCAGCCGACATCACCCTGGATGGCCTCTACGGCAACTCGGCCATGGCAGCCCAGGGCCAGGCGGCCTACCTCTCGCTGCCCACGTTCTAGCCAATCACGGGTTGGTGCCGTCAGGCATATGGTTGAGTTCGCGAAGGTCAGTGCTCCTCTCGACCACCAGCGCCGCCCCTCGGACGCCCGGCGAGTCGTCCGCTGCCTCCTTCGCGCTCTCACCGAGGGAGGGCGCGCGCATCAACACGGTCGCTCCTCCGGCTGCCGGTGAGGCTGGCGCGAGCTCTCCTGCGTCGTCTGCTACGGCGGATGCTCGTGACGCGCCCGAGTCTGTGCCGTTGGGGCTCGCGCACGATCCCCGAGCAGACAGAGCCCCAGCCGGTCCGACGCAGCACGGCCTCGCCCACCCAGCGGCGAGGTTCCTGAAGGATCCCCCCCACCACACTCTACCGAGGCAGGAGGGGAAAAACAAGAAGCAGAAGAAGGCGGGGAAAAGCTCTGCACCCAAACAGGCTTCCCCCCCTGCTGCCCCTCCGGCCCCGACGCCCACTCTGGAGGGCTCCGGCACACCCACAGCAAAGGCTGCTGCACAGGAGGCCCCAACCACCCATGCACCACCAGCTGAGGGCTTCCAGCTGGTGCTGTCCAAGGCCGATCGCCGCCGCGCAAGGGCACCAGTGAGTGCTGCCATCCCGGTGAACCCCGCGGTCATTGGCACGGCCCTCTTCCGCCCATCTGTGGTGGGTGGCACTTTCAGAGGAGCACCACGCCTCTCTCTTGCGGCGGTGCTCTCAGCGCGGCCAGGTGTTGCCGCTGTGAGAGTCAATCACAGGCGCAACATCGTGGCCGCCGACGCCACCACCCAGAGGTGCTTGGAGGAGCTGCTGGCCACCACGGAACTCCGGGGAATACCGGTGACTGCCCGGCAGCCTGCCGAGCGAGGCAGGAGCACTGGTTTTGTCCACGGCGCCGACGGCATCCCCGCAGACGCGGACCTGCTGGGGGCCATCGAGTCGGGAGTCCCAGTGCTGGCTGCTACCAGGGAGGCCAACACCATCACCATCCGGTTCGCGGGGCCGGTCCCCCCTGAGCATGTGAGCCTCTACAAGCTCCGGTTCAGGGTGCGACCGTCCAGACCGCGTCCACTGCAGTGCCAGCAGTGTGGCCGCTTTGGGCACGTGGCTGCCTCCTGCGACTCGCCATCCAGCTGCCGTCATTGTGGGAGGTCTCACGAGCAGGGTGACAGCTGCCCCAACGCGGCCCACTGCCGCAACTGCGGTGGCCACCACCCCGCAAATACTCCTGCCTGCCCCAGGTGGCAGGAGGAACGCAGGGTGGCCACCATCTTGGCAACAGCGCCTGCTCCCCTCTCCCGCCGGGCAGTCCGCGCTGGTGTCCGGGAGGAGAACCTGCGGGCCAAGGCCACCTCAACGCCTGTGCAAGGCCTGTCTTATGCACAGGCACTGGCCGGCCTCCCACAGGCGCCCCAGCAGAAGGCAGCCCCCCCCGGACGGCCACCCACACCGGCCCCACGGAAGCAGCGACGCCAGCCGCCAGCCACCCCTGGGAGCGAGCCCACCACAGCCCCAGCATCACTGGCAATGCCTGGCCCGGACCCTCGGGACCAGATCATTGCCAGCCTGCAGCTCGCCCTGAAGGCCATCGGGGAGATGCTGCCTGCCGAGAGCCCCCTCCGAGCCATCTGCCTGCAGGCAGTGGCAGTCCCGACCACAGTCAACCAGCATGGCTGATCCCTCACCAGCCACAGCTGGGAAATGCCGTCGCCGCCCGAGTGTTCTCCAATGGAACACCAACTCACTGCGGCGGCGGCATGCAGAGCTGTGCGCGCACCTCCTGCGGTGTGATTTCGACGTCCTCGCACTGCAGGAGGTGTACACTGTGGCCGAGGACCTGCGGCTGCCGGGATACACGGGCTACTCTGGCGCCACCACCTGCTCGACGCAGAGCTGCACGGACGCTCCCTGCCTGCAGGGTGCCCACAAGAAGGGGAAGCCGAGGACTGCCATCTACGTCCGCAGCAGCCTGGCCCACTCGGTGACCCCAGTCTCGGACGTCGTAGGCGGCGCCATGGAGTGCTGTGCTGTCACGGTACGCCTTGACAGACAGGACACGACTGTGGCGAGCGTCTACGTTCGTCCTGGACAACAGTGGGACCCCTCCAGCCTGGTGCGGCTTGCAGCACGCCTCGGCGGACATGCAGTCCTGTGCGGTGACTTCAACGCCCACCACACCGACTGGGGCAGCCGCAGGTGCACCCGCCGAGGCAGGGACCTCTGCAACGCCATCAGCCGAGCAGGCCTGGTGGTACTCAACAAAGGAGGACCCACGTACGTCCGCCGTGGGGTGAGCACAGCCATCGACCTCTCCCTCACCACCGAGCAGCGCTCCTATGACTGGGCTACAACTCCCGACACTTGGGGATCTGATCACTTCCCCATCTTGATCACCCCCGGGTGTGGGAGAAGGCCGAGGTCACGAACATACCACGTCACAGACTGGTCCCTGTTCAGGAAGCGCTGCAGTGAGTTGGAAGATGGCTGTGACCTCCTGAGTGCCATCATGGAGTGCGCCCAGGCAGCCACAGTCCAGTGCTCTGCTCTGCCCGATACTCCTGCCCCGGATCTGCTCCTGCTCAACCTCCGTGCGTCCAGGCGACGCGTGGAGCGCCGAGCAATCCGGACGGGCAATGCAGAGCACTGGACCGAATACAGGAGAGCGGATGCCCGCTGCAGACGACAGGCCAGGCGCAGAAGGAGCCAGAGCTGGGGGAGCCTCTGCGCCACCATCGAGAACCGCTCCAAGGGCCCCCTGGCCTGGCGCCTCCTAAAGTCCCTGACCGGCAGGAAGGTCAACCGCCACCCCGTCCTCGCGGTGGCTATCTCGCTGGGCATCAGCGAGGCGGCCCTGGCGGAGTTGCTAGCGGACCACTTCGCCCCCCCGGCTGCCCTCGCTGCGGCCATCCTGCCGGTCGGACTTCCCCCTGCCAATCCGCCTACCTGCCTGCTGGAGCTGCATCCGGAGTGGGCGACCAGCCAGATCGCGGCCATCTGCCAGGACCCACTGACTCTCCACGAGCTGCAGATGGCCCTGAGGAGGGGCAAGCGTCGCAGTGCACCGGGAGCAGACGGAGTGACACTCCAGATGCTCCGCAACCTGGCCACCAGTGAGCAACGACGCCTGCTCGACTGCTACAACAACATCTGGTGGTCAGGACAGGTGCCGGAGGCCTGGCGCACAGCCATCGTGGCCCCCATTCTGAAGAGCAATAAGCCGGCTAACGAGCTGTCCTCATACCGACCGGTCTCTCTCACCTCCGCTGCCTGCAAGGTGATGGAGGCCATTGCTCTGGCACGGCTCGAATGGGTGGCCCGCGCCTGCGGGTTCCTCGCGGACCAGCAGACAGGCTTCCGGCGCCGAAGGTGCACTGCGGACTCCATCGCAGACGTCGTCTCCACCCTGGAGGACGCCAGGGCCAGCGGAGACCTCGCCATGCTCCTCCTCATCGACGTCAAGGGGGCGTTCGATGGCCTCCCACATGCGGTCGTCCAGCAGGCTCTGGACCTCCTGGGCATTGGCGGCAACCTGCGGCGGTTCCTGTCATCGTTCCTGAACGACCGCACCCTCAGGGTCCGCGTGGGCCATGCAAGGAGCACTCCCCGTCCGGTCGCAGCAGGCGTACCACAAGGGTCAGTGGTGAGCCCGTTTCTCTTCAACCTCGCCCTGGCCCGGTTGCCTGCTGCACTGCCGACCGACCCTCACTACAAGGTGGAGTGCTCCATCTACGCGGATGACATCGCCCTGTGGGTGCGGGGACCGCCACAGTCAAGCCGCCACGTGTGCCTGGCCCTCCAGAGAGCCCTGGACACCACGGCCGCCTACCTGGGAAGCATCGGACTCTCGGTTTCGACGGGGAAGACGGTGGCCCTCCTCGTCCACCCGAGAGCAGCGGCACGGCGCTCAGCTCCCCGGCTGCAGCTGGAAGGCGTGCGCATCCCATGGAGTACGACTGTGTCGTACCTTGGGCTGCGCATCGACCACCGGCTAACCTGGCGACCGGCAGTCGGGGCCATGCAGACCCAGACCATCAGGGTCCGCAAGGCCGTGTCGCAGCTCCTTGCTCATGGAGAGGGCTGCTCGGTGAAGTGGGCCCTGCGGCTCTACGAGGCGGCGGCCACATCACGCCTGCGGTACGCCCTCCCGCTGGTGGCGCTGCCGCCACGCCGCCTCGAAAAGTTGGAGCTGCAGCACCGGGCGGCCATCCGACTCTGCCTGGGCGTCCCCCGGAGCTCCCAGATTGCCGCTACCCTTGCGGAGGCTGGAGCATGGCCCCTGTCGCTCCTCTTCCTGCAGCAGGGGCTGAGGCACGTCGACCGCCTCCACCATGCTCCTGATGGCAGAGGCCTGCTGCGTCGCCTCCAGTCCCGGCCTTCCTCAAGGATGGGTCAGCTGTGCCGCCTCTACGAGGAGGTGGTTGGCAACCCACCGCCGAATGCGGTACAGCTGCCCCCACCGCAGAGGCCTCCTGTCCCCATCGCCACGGAGCTGCCCGGGATTTCGAAGAGGCGCTCACCCGCTTGCGCCCTGCAGCAGACGGCCGCCTGCCTCCTGGACGAGACCCTCGGAGACCACCTCCTGGTGTACGTCGACGGTTCGGTGGTACCGGACACCGGCTCTGCCACGGCGGCCTGCACGGCACCAGCCCTGCAGAAGAGCAGGCAGTGTCGACTGCCCAGACACGCCAGCTCGACTGCAGCGGAGGTGGCAGGCCTCCACCTGGCCGTCGACCTACTCTCTGAGGAGCTTCCTGGGGTACCAGCGGCCATCCTCTGCGACTCCAGGGCAGCCCTCCTCGGCCTGCAGAGGCCAGAAAGCGCCAGCCTTGGAGTCGCACTGCTGTCTACCCGGCTGACAGCGCTGCAGGACGCAGGCCACCCGGTGTCCCTGCACTGGATCCCCGCCCACGTAGGGATCCCGGGCAACGAGGCAGCCGACACCCTGGCGAAGGACGCCCACCACACCACTGTGCCCCTCAGTCGGGCCATGACGGAGGGCGACTTCACAGGACTGAGGCTGCGGCGACACCTGGCGACCCACCACCCAGACAAACGGGTGGCACTGGGATGCCCCCCACGACCACTCCCCCAGCGAGGCCTGGCTCGCAGGGAGACCTCGCTCCTTCTCCGGCTCCGCATCGGCTGCAGCTGGACGGCAGCACGCAGCTACCGACTGGGACGAGCGACGTCCCCGGCCTGCAGCTCCTGCGGGGAGCCGGAGACGATCGAACATCTCCTGCTGGCCTGCCCGGCGTACCTCCAGCAGCGGGGCCCACTCCTGCAGGAGTTCCGCCGCCTGGGCCTCCCCTGTGGCAAGGAGGAAGATCTCCTCTTCCCCGGCCGACACCACCTTTCTGCACTTCGAGGCGTCGTGGAGTTCCTTGACTCGTCAGGGCTCTCCGCACGCCTCTAAGGACATTTCTACAAGCGGGAAGGCCTCACGGCCTCCCACTCCACCCCGGGCCTGACCGGCCTGGCACAACACCCCTGCAGACTCTGCAGCACGCCAAGGCCTTCCATCTCGGCCTGATACGTGCCGCCTATGCCTGCCGGTTTTGCTTCGCCCAGCCATGGCGTCTCCACTCTATCCCTTCTTTCGCTCCCACTTACCCCTCCCCGTTGGCGCTGAGCCGTGCTCCCTCAAGGGCTGCAGAAGATAGCGCCAACCTTTCCCTTTCCCTCAAGAACCACTTACCACTTACCACCGCGCGGCGACGATTTCATCTCCATTGACGTCATACGGAACCTCACGGCGACGCCGACGGCAGAAATCTGCTTTGGAGTGTCCATATAATTGCTATCGCAATAAAACCATCCCCGCAAGCAAGCAGGGCCAGACGCGAGTGCGTTTGTATGCAGACCCGCTCAGCGGCAACGCTACTGAAGGCAGCGCCACTGTACTGGAAATGAACATCCGGGTAAGCTCGGCGGCGCTGAGAAATCGCACGGTTTGAAACGTGACGCACTATTGTTTTAGAAGGCCGAGAAAGCGCCACCTTAAGTGTCCGCTCTCATTTTTTTGTTTGCTTGGTCGGGGCATGGCGTATTTGTTGACCGCGTCTGCATCTGTTTGCACGGTGGCTTTGCGCGTTTCGGGATGCCGACCTGCTGTGCTAGTGTTTGCAAAAATAGGCACACTAGCGGAAAGAAGCTGTTTGCAATTCTGCGGCGACCAGAAAATGCAGCCCGGCAAGGGTGGCTCCAGCGGATCGGACGGACTGATTTTGAACCGGGCTCGTCGCCGCTTTGTGATGTTTCTTTCTTTCTTTCTTACATACATACATACTTTCAGCATGTTGGTGGTGGGGTTTGAAATGATATTGTTGCAGGAAGAAAGCAGGCCCACGAGTGTAGAAGGATGTATATTTACAAGCGAAGAAATATGGCGTTCAGGCAACGGCCAGAGACTTCGTCTTCCTCTCGTTCGCGTCACCTTCTTCTTTCCCTTCACCGTAACATCACCCTCCCGGTGGGGTTAGCTTCGTCCCGGTGCAGGTTATGGAGCGTCGCTTAATGGGGAGACATAGGGCTTGAGCCTGGCGACGTGAACAACATCGCTGGTGACGTTGGGAGACACTGAAGGCTGACCGACTGGGGCGATCTCGTATGTCACGTCGGACAGTTGTCGTAAGATCTGGTATGGACCAGAATAACGGGAAAGGAGTTTTTCCGACAAGCCGACTCGACGTGAAGGCGTCCAGAGAAGGACAAGGGAACCAGGTGAAAAATGGTGGTCTCGGTGCCGAAGGTCGTAGCGTCGTTTTTGAGAAGCTTGCGAGACTGTGAGGCGGTGACGCGCAACCTCTCGGGCCTGGGCGGCTAAGGCAATAGCATCGCGAGCATAACCAGTGCTGGGTGATTGTACTGCGGAAGGTAGCAACGTGTCGAAGGGCAAGGTGGGGTCGCGGCCATACAAAAGGTAAAATGGGGGGAATCCGGCAGTATCGTGACGGGACGAGTTGTATGCGAAAGTGATGTACGGTAAAGCGACGTCCCAGTCGCGGTGATCGTCGGAAACGTACAGGGCCAGCATTTCGGTTAGTGTGCGGTTGAGTCGTTCGGTGAGGCCGTTCGTTTGAGGGTGGTATGCGGTAGCGAGCTGGTGTTCTGTAGAACAGGAGCGGAGCAGATCATCGACGACCTTCGAGAGAAAGTAGCGGCCGCGATCCGTGAGTAACTGGCGAGGGGCGCCGTGGTGCAGGATGACGTCGTATAGTAGGAAGTCGGCGACATCTGTAGCGCAGCTGGTTGGCATCGCTCGTGTAATGGCATATCTCGTGGCATAATCTGTTGCTACAGCAATCCATTTGTTTCCTTTCAGAGAAATAGGAAAGGGGCCAAGGAGGTCGAGGCCCACACGGAAGAAGGGCTCTGTAGGGATAGCAATTGGTTGAAGCAAACCAGCAGGAGGCATAGCAGGCGTCTTGCGGCGCTGACACAGGTCGCAAGAAGTGACATAACGGCGCACAGAGCGATAAATGCCGGGCCAGAAGAAGCAGCGCCGCAGGCGGTCGTAAGTACGAGTGATGCCCAGATGTCCAGCAGTAGGAGCGTCGTGAAGTTGCTGGAGCACAGCCAGTCGAAGGTGCTTTGGGACGACTAGGAGCAGCTCCGGGCCATCAGGACGAACACTACGACGGTATAAAGTTCCATCGCGCAAGGTGAACATCCGCAGAGACGGGTCATTAGGCGAGGAGCTTAGGCGTTCCATAAGTGTTCGAAGAGCAGGATCTTGGCGTTGCTCGTGGCCAATATGGAGAAAGCCGGAAAGAGACAGAATACTGATGTCCGAGTCTGCATCGGTATCGTCCGGTTGATCCACAGGATTGCGCGACAGGCAGTCAGCGTCTTTATGCAGGCGCCCTGACTTATACGTAATAGAAAATGAATATTCTTGTAGACGCAATGCCCAACGTGCAAGTCGTCCAGTTGGGTCCTTCAAAGAGGAGAGCCAGCAGAGGGCGTGATGATCGGTTACGACGCAGAAGCTCCGACCGAAAAGGTACGGCCGAAATTTCGCGACCGCCCATACGAGCGCGAGGCATTCCCTCTCAGTGATGGAGTAATTTCGCTCGGGCGTGGAAAGAAGGCGGCTGGCGTAAGCGATGACACGGTCGTGGCCCTGTTGACGTTGAGCGAGGATAGCGCCGATGCCATAACCACTCGCGTCAGTTCGTACTTCAGTAGGTGCAGAAGGGTCAAAGTGTGACAGAATCGGGGAGGTTGTAAGCCGCTCGATCAGGGTAGAGAAGGCTTGCTCCTGCAGTGGTCCCCAAGAGAAAGAGGCATCTTTCTTAAGAAGGTCAGTGAGAGGGCGAGCGATGTCGGCAAATTGTTTCACAAATCGTCGGAAATAAGAGCATAAGCCCCGAAAACTACGGACATCGTTTGTTGAACAAGGTACAGGAAAATTGCGCACAGCGTGGACTTTCTGTGGATCAGGTTGGATTCCGGCGGCGTTTACGAGATGGCCGAGCATGGTAATTTCACGGCGACCGAAATGGCACTTGGAGGAGTTTAGCTGAAGGCCAGCCCTGCGAAACACGGAGAGTATGGTCGTGAGGCGCCTCAGGTGGCTCTCAAAGTTCGACGAAAAGACAATCACATCGTCGAGGTAACAGAGGCATGTAGACCACTTCAAGCCGCGCAGCAGAGAGTCCATCATGCGCTCGAATGTAGCTGGCGCATTGCATAATCCAAAGGGCATGACTTTAAATTGGTACAGACCGTCCGGTGTGACGAAGGCGGTTTTCTCGCGGTCCATCTCGTCGACGCTAATCTGCCAATACCCGGAGCGGAGGTCAATTGATGAAAAGTATTGGGATCCGTGAAGGCAGTCAAGAGCGTCGTCAATGCGAGGCAGGGGATAAACATCCTCCTTTGTTATCTTGTTGAGGTGACGGTAGTCAACGCAGAAGCGCCACGAGTTGTCTTTTTTCTTTACTAAGACAACCGGTGATGCCCACGGGCTACTGGAAGGTTCAATGATGTCCTTGTCCATCATCTTGTCGACCTCTTTCTGGATTATGGCCCTTTCTTTTGCGGAGACACGATATGGCCGCCTATGAACGGGGCTGGCGTCACCGGTGTTGATGCGATGCGTGACAACAGATGTCTGACCAAGTGGACGGTCGTCCAAATCAAAGATATCCCGATAAGATGACAGGAGGTGACGAAGAGCTGTTGTTTGCTCGGAAGGAAGGTCAGGGGCGATCATCTTACAAACATCGTCCGCAGGCGTCGAGCACGAACGAATGGGTGACAAAGGTGCGTTGGTACTCAGGAAGGATTCGGAGGCCAAAGAAGAAATCTCAAATTCATCCAAAGGAGTGATAAGTGCGACGGCAATGCCGAGTGGCAGCACATGCGTCGAAAATCCAAAATTGAGGATCGGCACCCGAGCGCAGTTTTCGAGGATCCGGATTAAGGTGCTCAGTAGGGCAATATTTCGTGACAAAACCACGTCAGTAAGCGGAGACACGACGTACTCGCCATCAGGTACGGGAGGACAGGGCGTCAGGAGGACATTGGTAGCCGCCTGTGGAGACAGCCGTGCAAACTCAGCAGAACATAAGCGGGGTGAAGCACAAGTTGTTGCGTCTGCGTCGGCAGGAAGCGGCAGATCCAGCTGTACAACACCTGCGGAGCAGTCAATTTGGGCAGAGTGTTTCGAAAGGAAGTCGAGGCCGAGAATTAGGTCGTGTGGACAGTGTTCGAGGACGATAAATAAAACAACGCTATAATGGCCCGCAATGGTCACACGTGCTGTGCACATTCCAAGAACAGGTGAAGTACTCCCATCGGCGACTCGCACAGTGCACGGTACGGCGGGAGTCAGAACCTTTTTGAGCCTTCGGCGGAGAGCAGCGCTCATAACTGAAAGCTGCGCTCCTGTGTCAACGAGAGATGTGACAGGAACACCATCAACTTCAATGTCCAGTAGGTTTCCACGTGTAGGCAGGGTCAACAGAGGATTTGTGGGCCAGGTCGGAGTTGCAGCTTCACCTCCGGGAGCTGCACCGCCTAGTTTCCCGAAGGGAAGCGACCGGTTGCAGATGGGGACGAAGAGCGGTGAACGAGAAGCGAACGGGACCGACGGCCTTGCGGAGACGGGGAGTAGTAGTAGTAGAAAACGTTTATTCACAGAAAATAAATACGGAGGAAAATGTACATCGAGTGGAGTCTTCATTTCAAGACCCCAGTGGCCTTGGCTGCCGCTCTCGCCTGGATTACCAGTCCGCGCTGGGTTGCTAGGTCGGGGCTGGACAGAGTGGCCTCCCACTGCTCCTCCGGTTGTTGTGTTTGTATGTCTGGCGGTTTGGGGCCTGTACACCCCCACGTGACGTGGTAGGCGGTGGGTCGTTCGTTGCACCATGGGCATGCGTCTTTGTAGTGTTCTGAGAAGATAATGCTGTATTTGTGTAAGTTGGGGAAGGTGTTGGTTTGGAGCTGTCTCCAGTCCCGTGCTTCCTGTGCATTTAGCCCCTTGTGTGGTGGGGGGTAAAGCTGACGTTGTTTGCGCAAGTGTTGAAGTCGCGCGCCGTAAGCCGCAGGTACGGGGAGGGTAGTAGTGGGATCGAGGATTGTGGCCGCTCGGTTTGTGTGACCTCGAGCTAGCCTGTCCGCGGCCTCGTTACCCTCCAGCCCCGAGTGCCCCGGAGCCCACGTGATCTGATGTTTGAGCGATGAATTTCTAGCCAATGGATTAGTCGTGAACCTAGCTAATTTCTGAGGTATTCTGCCTGCAAGAAGGAGCCGACACGCCGCTTGGGAGTCGGTTATTACTTGAAGTTCTCGGTTGGTCGCGTCCCCGTACTGAACGGCCAGCACGATCGCCGCAGCTTCCGCTTCTGTGACGGTGCAGTGCGGGATGGAGATGCTGGAGACTTCTTCGTAAGAAGAGTCCACCACCACGGCTGCTGCTGCGTTCGATGCATCCTTATATAGGGCGGCGTCCACGTACACCGTCCTCGGGCCCCGTCCCACTGTGCGTTTGAGGTAGTCCACTCGGGCGTTTCTTCTGCCTTCGTTGTGGGATTGTGACATATTTTTTGGGAGCGGGGCCACGTGTACTCTGGCTCGGTACGATGTCGGAATGTTTGTGGTCGACTGGATGGCGTCAAGGTCCGCCGGGTAGCCGATGCGCTTTAGGATGTGTCGGCCTGTCGCTGTGGACAGGAGGCGTTCTCTCTGGGTCAGGAGGACCGCCTCCTGAATTTCCTCGAACGTGTTATTTAGTCCCAAAGCTTCCAAGCTGACGTTGGATGTGTACGGTGGGAGACCGAGGGCGTTCTTGTAGGCTACGCGTATCATCGCATTAACTTTGTTGAAGTCTGCTCGGAGCAGGGTGAGGTAAGGGAGCCCGTAGGAAAGGCGGCTGATGACCAGTGCCTGCGCCAAACGGATCGTGTCCTCCTCCCGCATGCCTTTTCTGTTTCTGGCCACCCGGCGGATCATCTTAGAGATCTGCTGTGTTGTAGTCTTGAGCAGTTGGAGTGTGTGGTTGGCCTTTCCGTCGCTCTGCAGCCAGAGGCCCAGGATCCGGATGAGTGGTACCTCCCGGATTGGGACCCCATGTAGGAGGATGTTTAGGTTGCCTGGCGATTTGTAGTGATGTCCCTGTATGCGGATCACTTCGGATTTGTCGGGGGAGCAGTGGAGTCCACATCGAATGGCCTCTGTTTCGACGCAGATTGCTGCTGCTTGGAGTGTGTCTTCCTTCTCGGCTAGAGAGCCGGTGTTTGTCCAGATCGTAATGTCGTCCGCATACAGGGTGTATCCGATGTTCGGAACCTGCTGCAGAGCCCTTGCGACGCCGATCATGGCGACGTTGAATAGGAGCGGGGAGATGATCGATCCCTGTGGTGTGCCCTTGTTGGGCATGTCTTGAGGGTCCGATCTCGTGTCACCCATTCCTATTGTTGCCGTTCGGTTGGACAGAAAAGTCTTGACATATTGGAAGGTGCGCTCGCCACAGTTGAGATTGCTGAGCTGGGAGAGTATTGCCTCGTGAGACACGTTATCAAACGCGCTTTTTAGATCCAGCGCCATAATGAGGTGTTCGCCACCCCTCGGGATGTTAGAGAGTACTTCCTCCTTCAGGAGAAGGAAGGCGTCTTGTGTCGACAGGCCCGACCGGAAGCCAATCATGGATGGATGAAAAAGGTCGTTATCTTCTATGTAGTGTTGAAGGCGCGTCTGGACGACTCGCTCGTAGAGCTTGCCCAGGCACGATGTGAGAGATATAGGTCGTAGAGCTTCCACTGCCGGCTTCTTGCCCGGTTTCGGGATTACTATGATCTCCGAGTGTTTCCACTCGGAGGGAATTTCATTCTTCTCCCATAGCGAGTCGTTCAGGTACTTGGTGAGGTCCCTGATCTGTGCCTTGCTCAGGTTGCGGATCATGGCGTTGTTAATTTTGTCCGCTCCAGCCGTAGTATTTCGGGTGCACGATCGTACTGCGGCGTACACCTCGGCTTCGGAGATGGGAGCGTCGAGTGCCGGATTTTCCTCACCCTGATAGGTCGCAGAGCAGGGTGGCGCGGTGCTGGTGCCGATGTATTTGTCCCTTAGAGCAAGAAGTAGGGCTACGTTGTCTCCCGGAAAGAGGTGAGCAATGCGCTTCAGGGTGCGTGTA
Organism: Dermacentor silvarum; assembly: GCF_013339745.2. NCBI lineage: Eukaryota > Metazoa > Arthropoda > Arachnida > Ixodida > Ixodidae > Dermacentor > Dermacentor silvarum. The sequence goes on along the minus strand of NC_051156.1, from coordinate 22,004,932 downwards.
GATTCAGATTTTGATTTAGAGGGGTCGATGAGGTTCCGCAGGATTGCCCACGTACGGGAGGTTCCCAGCGTTCCCCGCAGTGACTCACAAAACTGTTGCCAGTTTTGCTGTGCTAGGTTGGTGGCGTATGTCTGAGCGCCCTCTGTGAGCTGTGCAATCCGCAGGCGGAGGGATCTGTTTAGCCGTTGCCTTTTCCATCTTCCCACGAGCCGGTTGCGCTTTTCCCATAGCTTGAGAAGGTGGCGGTCTACCTCTGGGGCTTCCGGTGTGCGGTGTATTGTTTCTGTGGCTGTCTTGTATGCCTGTCTGATGTCCTCGCTCCAGACGTGTATCGACTGGATTGGACCTGACGGGACGGGTGCATTGCGGAATTTGGGCCAGTCAGTGATATGGGCGGCACCCAGATGTCTTCTAATTTTGCTAGATGATATGGACGTGCTGAGTATACAGTGGTCGCTGCCCAGGGTTTCTCCTAGGTTCGTCCACGTGGCCTCGGCGACGTTCTTGATCAGGGTGAGGTCGGGGCATGAGTCACGGGTGACACTGTTGCCTTCCCTGGTCGGATATAGAGGGTCGGTAAGGAGTTCCATTCGTAGGGATTCTATTGCTCGCGCGACTGTCACTCCTCTTGCTGAGTTTGACTGATACCCCCAGTCCCGGTGAGGCGAATTGAAGTCCCCGACTACAATAAGCTGGTTTGCTTGCGCCAGTCGACTGGCTTCGGAAAGGAGGTTGGTGAAATCGGCCTTCGCCGGCCTTGGTGGCTTGTACGTGTTAACCACGAACGTGCTCTTTCGGCCCCGTTTGTTGGGTACGATCTCTATGGTTAAGTGCTCAACCTCCTGTTCTGACAACGAGTGCTCGATAACAGTGATGTCTTTTGCGACGAGGATTGCAACCTTCGCCATGTGGGGTTGGTGGATCGTGTAGTAGCCGGCTAGCGTAGGGGTTCTGTCGGCCCCTATCTCTTGCAGGCAGATAATGTCAGGTCTTACGGGGGTGGTGCAGAGGTATTGCTTCAGGAGACCCTGTTTTCTTCTGAAACCTCTGCAGTTCCACTGCCATACTTCGATGTGTTCAGTAGTGTTTGGCTTATGGTTTGGGGCCATATTGGGTGACTAGGTGGGCTGGCGGGCTTGAATCGCTCCCGATGGAATTGGCACGGCTGCGATTACGGGAGGGGCCTTGTTCGCATGACGAGGCGCGTTTTCGGCGTTGAGTCTGGAGCGCCTGTATGGAGTTGGAGTGTTGGTTCTGTGTAGCAGTTACCTGTGTGAGGTTGGCAGCTATGTTCTCGATTTTTGCTTGAAGCGCGCTGAATAGTTGGGTGACATTTTCGATGAGAGAGCTGACTAGTGTCTTCTCCATGTCCTGTAGTGTTCGCTGTAGCGTTTGGTGTGCCACTACTTCATTGGGTTGCTGTGGGGGTGTGGCTGGTGGCGGCGCGGTGTTGTGTTTAATTACTTGTTCAAGTTTGGCCATAAGCGCTGTGAGCTTCGCGTCTTGTTCTGCTATCTTAGCATTTTGCGCTTTTATAATAGCTTGTAATTTAGGGATTCGGGGGTCTGTTTGAGGAGCAGGGGAGTCCTTGCCCTTGCCTTCCCAGCTCACCTGCTTCGTTGTGTCTTGGGCGGGTTGCTGCTGCTTCTTCTTCCTCGGCATCGGTGTGGGCGGTGTCCGAATTTGTGGTGGTTGTGCCTGTTGTTGCCGGGCTCGGGTTCCGGACCCAGACCGGCTCCTGGACTGGCTGCGGCTCGCTGAGTCACTGTCCTCGGAGTAGAACCAGCGATTATTGTAGATCTTGGGGAGGCCGTCCAATCGAGACGGCCTCTTCTCTGCGTTGTTGCGGGAGGGTGGCGGCTGAAGCATCCTTGCTGGTTTCAGTCTCTTGGGGCATTCCTTGGTGCCGGTTTCGTGCTGACCACCGCATAGTCCGCATTTCGGTGGGTTCTGCATGCCGCACTGGCGGCAAACCGGTGTGTTGGGGTTTGGGCACACGTCCGGACGATGTCCCGACTGCATACACATCTGGCAGAACTGCCGGGCCGGCCTAAACTGGTGGCACGGGTATTCACACCCACCGTGATAGACCAGCCTGGGCAGGTGGGGCCCGTCTATGGTGAGCAGTGCCGTTGTAGATGTGCCCAAGATGCGGGCGTCCAGGATCTTGATGCGGGTGTCCCGCACCCACAGTCCTTTCATGAGGGTTTCTCTTGTGTTGTTGGGGTCCAGTCCGTGAATGACACCTCTGATGGTTTGCGGTGAGAACGGCACGTACGCTCTCACCGGGTGGGCTTGGTTGGCCAGCTTCAGGTGGGTAAGTTGGCAGATCTCGTCAGCAGTTTCCTCGTGCGGGGTGCTGACTATCAGGATGTTTGAGCCCTTGTGGGGGCGCACGACGTATTTCCCCTCCACACGGGCGGGGGTCTGGCAGGACATGACAATTGCTGCCGAGATGGCGTGGTTAGGGTATTGTTTGAGGGCTAGGCCTCTTGTCGGCCGGATAACTACCTTCAGATCACCCTTTGGAAGGGGTGGAAGTCTAGGGCGACGAGGACCGGGCTTTCGGGTTATGTCTGGGGACGGGACGTTGACATTGGAGGGAGTGCCACTCACGGAATTAGCTGCACCCAATGATGAGGAGATCTGAGCTTCCCGGGCGGCCCTGCGGAGCTTCTTCGCCCGATGCTTGCTGAGAGAGTATTCCCACGCAGGCCCGTGGGAAGGGGAGCTCGCAGCAGGATCGGACGACGATGTCAGGAGGCCTGGATCTTGGGAGGAATATTCACGCGAATCCATATCGGAGTCTTCATCAGGGAGGTTCACCATCGATGGTGTCAGTTGGTGATCGCTGGAAGGGCCCGCATCATCGGGCGAATTTCCGGCGGCCATTTCAGTAGTCGGGGCGGCGGTTGACAGTCGGAGAGCCTGACGCGGCAGGGCCGCGCAGGCAGAGTCCGACTCGAAACCGGTTTAGCGGCTGGGCTGAGGAGCGGCGGGCCAGGAAGCGTAGGAGTATCTACACGCAGGCGGCGGCGAACCCGTCGGGCCGTTCGGCATGAGGCGACCAAGGCAGCCGGAGGTGCGATAGCAACCGGCGTTGGCGGAGAAGGACGACTCGCAGCTTATCGGGGTGGAGCAGGAGCCCATCCGCAACACGTCTGCTCCGGTCGGCTGTCGCGGAGCGATGGAGCGGCTGGATCTTGGTGGAGCACTGTCGGCGTTGATGTTCCGAGGCGGCGTGTAGGGCGAGAAAGTGCGATTGTCTGGTACTTGGCGGTAGTGACTCGGAGACGACCACCGAGGAGACGACAACCAGCGATTACGGCAATGACGGGCGATGTGTCCAATACCGGAACAATTAAAACAGATGGGTCTGTCATCCGGTCTGCGCCAGTCAGCGGGGTTGCGGCGGAGTGGCGGGAAGCTTTGCGTCTGGGAGCGAGCGTCCGGAGAAATCTGGTAGGTGTTCGTATGGCGGACCGAGCAGAGAGATGGAATGCCCAAACTCGCTATTTCTTCCCGAACGACCGCTTGTATAAGCGAGATAGCGGGCACACTTTCCCGACAGTCGGAACGAATTGGAGCCGGAGCCATGGCCTCAAGCTCACGGCGAACGATACGCGTTAGATCTTCTGATCCTGTCGGCTGAACGAACCGCGGCGGGTCTGCGCACGAAGATGTCGCGGCGGTATTGGGCAGCCTGTCGAAATGTTGAGGGACGCGGCGGCCTTTCGCTTGTTCGAAGCGCCGGCACTCCTTTATAATTGCATCCACAGTGGCACAATCCTTACACATCAGGAGATTGAAGGCGTCGTCTGCAATACCTTTTAGTATATGACCAATCTTATCCGCCTCGGTCATGGTGTTATCAGCCTTGCGGCAGAGAGCCAGCACATCCTGTATGTACACGACATAGGATTCTGTGGACGTCTGAGCGCGGCATGCAAGTTCTTTTTTTGCTGCCAACTGACGACCGACAGGTCTGCCAAACAGGTCACGCATTTTTTCTTTGCAGACATCCCAGCTTGTTAGGTCAGCTTCATGCGTATCGTACCATTGCTTCGCAGTTCCTTTCAGATAAAACATGAGGTTTGCTAGCATCATTGTTGGACCCGACCTGTTGTTGTCGCACACTCGTTCGTACATCGCAAGCCAGTCCTCGACGTCGGTGTTGTCCGTGCCACAAAATGTCCCCGGGTCCCGCAGATGAGTGAGGATGACCGTTGGCGTGGACTGCTGAGGCGTTGTCGGTTGTGTCGGTTGATCTGCCATTGTGGCGGCAGGTAGATGACGTCCACTGCGAAGTTCCGTGATTGTACCCAGCACCTTCCACCAAAATGTTGCAGGAAGAAAGCAGGCCCACGAGTGTAGAAGGATGTATATTTACAAGCGAAGAAATATGGCGTTCAGGCAACGGCCAGAGACTTCGTCTTCCTCTCGTTTGCGTCACCTTCTTCTTTCCCTTCACCGTAACAATATTATTGAGTTATCGATTCTTTGTCCGATTTCTGGCTCCATTTATTCTAGGTCACCCCAAAACAAGACATAATAAGGCTCTCGCCTCAATACTACTTAATACCGCCAACGCAGCACGCGCCGAGGCACGGCTGCTGGACACCTTTTTTTTTATCCAGCGGCCGTGGCAGACGAAGCCGTGGTTCCATGGGCGCCGGAGACGCAGCTCCCGCGTTAGGGAACGCGTGCCAGTCGAGCACGGACGCGCGCGGTCGAGCTGTCGCGTTCGTAGTTTTCTTGTGGACACTGCTGCAGCTGCCAGGAGAGGCGAAGGGGTGCAGTTGGCGCTACTTGAGTTTTTTTTTCCATGGGCTTTAGGTTAACCAGGCTTTTCCAGTTTTCTACTCGACACGTGGGGAGGGGGAGCGAAAGAAAGAGAGAGAGAAGACACGAGTCTTGATAGCACTTTCACATGCACTAAGCTAGGTGCAGTATGTCTACAGTCTAGCACACAAGTCTGTCGCCTTCAGGCACTGAAGATCTCGAATGGCTTTCTGGGCTGTGAGGCCTACTTTGTACCGCTACCTATGGCTGTAACGGATCCGGTCGTATCAATCTCTTCCCTGCTTTTTTTTCCACCAATACACCAAACGTCTCTTGCTTATCTCGACTACTGAGTGGTTGATGTTTCCGTCTCCTTTAAATCTAAGGGCTTGTGGAAGGTGTACGGTACCTACGGGTCTCACTTGGTGGAATCCCTTCGCATTCCATTAGGAGGTGTTGAGTGATCTCCTGATTTTTGCTGCAGCAGACACATGCCTCATCTAGTTCCAAATATTTGCTCCGGTATATTTTTGTCCTTAGCCAACCAGCTCAAGCCTCATATAGCAAGGCACTGCCCTTCGTGTTATCGTACAGATTTTCAATTCTAATTTCTTTCTTATCATTCTTGTAAATCTCCGTGGTATTTTTTGTTTCCATTCTTTGCATCCAATTCAATTTCTCTATTTCTCTCACTTTCTTTATGATGACTACTGGTTGTCGATTTGCACTTTCAGTGACCGACTTTCCTGACCTCTTCCTCCAATCTTCGTCCAAGCTTTTCAGGTGCAGATACTTGTGCACTTAGCAGCCCATTTATTCTCATCCATGTTCCTGAGCCTTTCTTCAAAACTAATTTTGCTCTGCGCTTCTCTGACTTAAAAAGAGGTCCAACCCATGTCACCCTGCACTGCCTCATTTGTGGTTTTACCGTGGGCTCCCAAAGCCAACTGGCCTGCCGATATTTGGTTAACTTGCAGTCACGATCGACCAGATATCCTATTTTAAGTATAGAATGACATTTTCGAACGTTAGCGCTGGCACCATTACTCCTTTTCAGATTCCACAAACCATCTCATACTTATCGTGGCCCCACAGTGCTCTGTGTTCTATTACTGCTGCATTCCGCTTCCCCTTTATTTTCAGATTATCTTGGTGGGCCCTTGAGTACGTCTTTCCTTCGTTGATGATAAGCCTAGTTATTTATATTGCTTGATTGTGGGTATGACTTGCTGTTGAATGGACACCACATAATTACCCGTCTTTTCAATAAAGATCAGATTTCCCAATTTCTGTGCTAAATTTAAGGCCTAGATTTGTCGCTGCTTCGCCACAGATATTCGCAAGTGTCTGTAAATCTCTTGCATTTTCCGCTAGAAGTACCATGTCATCTGCATACATCAGTCCAAGGACTTTCCGTTGGACTATTTTTCCATTGGAGTGGTGGCGTGGAGCATACTGGAGAGAGCGCGTTCCAGCCCTCCAGCGCTATACAAATACCTTTGTCCCGCACCGTCTATCAATATTTGGAAGAGCAGAAGCCTGGAACATGTTTTTGGCAACCAAAGTTTTCTATGTCTTACAGGTTCTTCACTGCGCAAGGCTTTACATTCAACGTTTTCATAGGACTTTTTCAACGTTCATATGGTCTTCCAGTTTTGTACCTATGAGATGCGACAACATTTTTCGAACAGTGAGTGCTGGAGGGTTAGGGTTGGTGCATTTATATGTGTGACAGTTAGTCCTGCGCTTTTTCTTTTTTTTCGGGATAGCTCTCATCCGGTATTACGAGCTTTCATGCAGGTTAAGCTGGTTCATGTTCTGCCAGAATTGGTGGTGTACTCAAATTTAATTTCTAGACCTTGTTTATGAGGTTTATTTTTCTATTTCTTTTCTGACTGTTCGCTTTTCTAAAGATTATTTGTTTACTATGTCACGAAAAAATCTTTACAATGATTTAATATCGATGTTGTTCCCTCCGCCGTTTTATAGGTCCGTGTACATCACATTACCTGGACATGATGTGCTTGCAAGAGTGCGCAAAATGCCAGTTCCCCCTTCTACAAAAACTTTTTTTTTTGCAAATTACACACTGAAACATTGCCCGTTAAAACATGGCTGCATAAAAAGAATATTTTCGTTTCGTCAGTTAACTGTCGCCTATGTGACGTACCTGAAACCATTGAACACTGTTTTATTGTTTGTAAAGATGCCATTTTATTTTATCCATAGAAATTTGCAAAAACATTTAGAACTAAATTCTCACAGTATCCGATATCTTGTTGCTCCGTATGATGATGTTCCATTCGATATGTTTTATTGCGATAGCAATTATATGGGCACTCCAAAGCAGATTTCTGCCGTCGGCGTCGTCGTCGCCGTTGCTGTGAGGTTACGTATGACGTCAACGGCGATGAAATCGTCGCCGTGCTTCGGACGCTGTATGTGCGAGTGAAAGGGCGCGAGTGACGCGCGCTTTCACGGGGAGCGAACACACGTCGGAGAGCAAACGCGCGTTCTGCGCCGTGCTCCCTGAAGGGCTGCGTCTCTTTCCTCCGTTACAATCACCATATATAGAGAGCAAACGCGACTTCTTCCGTGGTGCGAAATGCCATGGGCGGACGGGAGGGAGGGAGGGGAGGCGACGTTTAGCTGCGGCACCAAATGCGTATTTATATGAAAACGTTGCGAGGCGAGAAGGTATAGGTAAGACTTCCGGCACTGCTCGACGAGTGTCCCATTCTGATCTCATCGAAAACCTCCGAACCGCCCCCAGAGGCAGCGGCAACAGTCACCAACGCCACGCGCGTTCGGTGGAACGCGGATAAAACGCCGACTGCGTCGACAACAGTTCTGTGCGTTGCTGGTGCTGTTGCATGTCCAAGTTTATACAGCTGATAAACTACTATCCTTACTCCGTATAGCTATCTACTAATTTGCTATCGCAATTGATGCTTCGCCTTTCGGGTGAAACTGCGACAATTTTTTTTTACTGATAGGCCTGCATAGCCTATGGAAATTTCGTATGCAAGGCCGAAATGCAGAAAAAACATTTTCCTCAAGATCGCATTCCGTTCGGATGATCATGCAGTTAAAAGACATTTACCAACAAGAAGAATGTCAGCCGGCTTGGTATCCACTTTTGATTAGGTGTTTAACTTCCCCTTACAAGCTTTTGCTGTGAAGGACGGTGTTGCTGTGTGTGAAGTTATTTTCATATGGACTTCTCGTTGATGTTTGATTACTTATGCCCACCTGGTGCTCATATTATTGCAAATAGTTGTTGTACATACATCATTTCATTCATTGTAATAAATGCCATCTTCAAAAAAAAAAAAAAAACGTGGTGGCATGGAGCAGAACACCCGGCTTCTAATCTGAAGGTCGTAAGTTCGAATCCTCCTCCAGTCCACTACATTTTCAAGCATGGAGTGGCGCCTGACATCGGCAAACAAAAAAGAAAAGTCACAGGCCTGCGCGGCACACGTAGGACAGTCACAGCGTAAGCTGGTGGAACGGGCCAAGAGTAGCTCCAATTTGGGCACCGCGTACAATTAGGTTAGGTTAGGTTAGGTTAGGTAAATAGAAGCGTCTCAGGTTAAAGAGAAGCGTCTTCGGGGTATTATGGCAGCTGGTGTTGTTGTCGCTACCGCTACCGTGTATGTATTTGCAGTGATGGTGCTGTTCCCAGGACACCACTACTTGGGCTCCGGAAGCCACAATGGCAAGGATCCCGTCGACGAGGACGACCGCATCGCCAAGCGCCACGACGAGGCGTACGAGCGAGCCGAGAGCGACGCGGACGTGTTTGCCGCCGACCGAGCCTCGACGAAGGAGTTTTTCCACGACTTTGTCTCGACTGGCAACTGGCACTCTGCCTTGGGAGCAGCCGGTTTGGGCGCGAAGAACGCGGTTGGGCGCGAAGAACGTGGTGTCTGTTCACAAGGTTTTTCGTTATGTGGACGATTTTCTAATTGTTCTTGAACAAGGGCATCACGACGCCCCTACTCAATTCCAGCAAGTTTACGCCAAGTTCTGTGAAGTCCTCAATGTCTTCACACTGACTAAGGAGTATCCTGAGAATGACAGCCTTCGTTTCCTAGACCTCAAGCTAACGTGCAAGCTGGATCACGTTTGTTGGGAGTATGCTCCTCGCTGAAAGATGGGCCTTCTCCCGTTCAGCTCGGTCCACAGCAATCTCATCAAGAGAGGTGTTGCCTCAGCCGCGCTGGGAAACGCTCTCCAGCGCTCCTGCTATCACCAGGTGCACACCAGCTTCTGTTCCCAAGTGGAGGGGCTGCTCAGTGCAGGATACCTGCGTTCACTCCTCACCGGCGTCGCGGAAAAACTTCTTGAAAAGTGTGAAAAACTGTCACCCGTGAAGCAGCCAGACGGCGGCAGAAGCAGGTATGCCATCATACCCTACATTCATGGCGTCTCCCACAGCATAAAGAGAATCGCGCAGCGGGCAGGTGTTCGTGTAGTTTTGTCCGCGCCTAACAAGGTAGGTCGACTTTGCCGCCAGGTCGACCAGGAGAAACCCAGACAACCTGCGTGTAAAAAAGAACCATGCCACACCATTCGTCCAGTGCAAAGCAGGCGTGGTGTACGAGGTGCCTCTTCCCTGTGGAAGCTCCTATATTGGACAGACTGGTCGTTGCCTAAACGATAGTTTAAGAGAGCATGCCTACAGCCTTCGCTCCGGTACTGGCAGCAACTTGGCCTTACACTACAGTGTTTGTGATCTGTGCCGTAATCCGGGAATTGACTTTTCACAGTGCGTGATCCGCAAACGCTACCATGACGCGTGTGCACGAGAAATATTTGAGGCTGCTGCCATTGCAAGGAATGGTGCGTCCTGCGTCAGCACTCCGTCTATGGCCTTGTCTGAGGCAGAACTAACATGTCTCAGCAACCGTCATAATTCGTGGGAAATCTAAATCTAATCGGTGTCTATTTTTGTCCTTGCGCAGTGATCTAGCGTTCTTTTCTTTCTTTTTTCTTTTTTGGTATATATGTGTTCCTTTCTGAATAAAGAATTCAGTCGTCAGTCAGCGCTGGTGTGTGTCTCCGTTCTTGTCTTCTTGTCGTGTTTTTTCGCGCTGTTTCCCTCTCGAGTACATAAATATAGGCTGATAATGATGATGATGATGATTTTCCCATTACGCATGTAGGATAAATCAAAACCTAATTCGCTGCTTTCCAGTCCTCTTTCTACGCCCTTAACATAAAGCATGAACAACAATGGAGACAGAGGAAATCCTTGCTTCTGTCCTTGGTGAATTTCTACCACTTCATTACATTTTCGGCCTTCTCATACAATTCGTACTCCGTTGTCTCTAATATCACTCTCAACAGCTCCATGAAAACGTCATGTGTGCCTTCGTGCTTGGGAATATCCCCTAACAATTTCCTGCCTACGTTCTCGTAGGCTCCCTTAATGCTATCCATAAAGACCTCGTCCTGTTCTCTCGTTCTTGTCTGTGTCTTTTAGCTCTATGACCACCTCTGATGTGTCTAACCAAATAGCCCAAAAAGCCACACTTTTAAGATGAACGCACGACTGAAAAGAACAACAGCCCGTAATTAAATATCCATAAAGGTCTATCGTGAGCTGCTGAAATGCACTGAGATTCCTCTAAGCCTGCTCTGAATCCATGGCGCTGCCCTGCTTCTTCAGACACGGCAGCGCCATCTACATTTCACGGGGCCAACTTCTCGAGCCGAATCCGACAGCCCAACCGATCGATGTGCGAGTAACAGCCTGCGAAAAAGGTATTCACGAAAACCGGAAAGCCATCCAAGAGCTACATATGGAGAAGGGCTTCGACGAGATCCGACAGATGATAACGCATCTGCACGAGGTTTTCACCCCTCTGGTAAACGATCAGCGCCACAAGACGCCGCGAGTTTATCCACACAGAGAGGCAGCCCTCCAGCAAATGCTACAAGAGGACCAAAATGGCCAGAAAACCGAATGATCAAAATGGAGGCATCACCGTTTGGTGGTGGAATTGTCGTGGCTTCACTCGCAAGAGGGCGACGCTGCTGCAGTACATTGCCAAACAAGACACACCACCGGATGTAATGGCCTTAGAACAAACAGGAAAAACACCAAGAATCACCGGATATCACACTCATGCGACAGCAGAAGCACGTACGGCCACACTCACCAGCAAACACCTCACTGCAATAGACCACACTTATGCGGACACGGGAATCGATCACGTTTTTACGGAAATAGTGCCGCAGCGCAGGGGAAACACAAGTGTCTTTATACTTATTATATACAGTTCGCCGAAGGAAACGCTGGGACCCCTAGACAACTTGGTGCAGCAAGCGAGGCAGCTAGCTGGACAAAACGTCCTCCTCATATTAGGCGACTTCAACGCGGCGCACGAGGCGTGGGAGTACGTCAGACATACCAAAAAGGGAACAACCTTGTACAACGTCATACAACAACACCGACTTACGATATTGACGGATCCGACATATCCAACGAGAGTAGGCAACAGCACGGCCCGCGACACCTGTCCCGATCTTGCGCTCGCGTCCAGACTTCGGAACGTCGAGTGGGAAAACACTAACAAGACGCTAGGGAGCGACCACTTCATACTCGACATCTCGGTACATCTGGGAAACTTCCCATGGAGAAAGATACGCTCCACCAAAATCACGGACTGGGCAAGCTTCCGCAGTGAAAGAGAGACTCAAGAAGCCCAAGCGATAACCGATCTAGAGGCCTGGATTAGAGAACAGCAGGAATCGGTAGCCAAACACTCCAAGGAGGTTGCACTCACCACGGACAATCCGACAGTGGATCCGCGCCTCTTACACATGTGGGAAGCGCGCCACAGTCTGCTTAGAAGATGGCGAAGGCAGCGGCACAACCGTAAGCTAAAAATACGCATCGCGAAACTAAAGGACGAGGCAGAGCGCTACGCAGAGCAACTGGCACGACAGAACTGGGACCAGTTCTGTACTTCCTCCAAGGAACGCTGGGCACTGCGAAGACGTGGACCATACTCAGACATCTCCTAGATCCGACCCAGAGCAAGAGAGAAAGCAAGCACACAATGAGCCGAGTACTACACAACTTCGGAGGCACAGACGATCAGCTATTGTGTGCCTTACAAAGTAGATATTGTCACGAGCCTCGAGAAGTAGTCCTAAAGGTTTAATCGCCGTAGAGCAGCTCGCTCTTGGAAGACGCGACCGTCGGGGCTGGCTCGGGCAGGGAAAAGGGGCGCGCGGTCTTCTTTGTTCTCTTGGGCTCGACCCACTCTTGCCCTCGACAGGTGGCAATATTCCCCCTTCCGAACAAAAGCATCGCCTCGATGCTAAAAACAAAATAGGCGTAGAAGACAAAGAAGAGGAAGCAGGCAAAGCTAAAGTACACAAAAAAGTAAACATCACGCCGACACAGTCAATGAACGAAGAAACAAGCTCCCGAAGATAAATGAAAAGTATAAACAAAGAAGGGAATGCGAGAAAAAGAAAAACGAAAACAAAAAAAAAGTTACAGACGCGCAATGTAAGGCTTCATGCGCACAACATGAACTATGTCTGAGCACGGTTGTATTTGTGTCCTACTCCGTGTCTGCGATGTTGTGTCCGGAACAATTTCGTAGTTTACGTCACTGACGCGGCGGAGCACTCTATACGGACCGAAATACCGGCTGAGCAGCTTTTCACTGAGGCCACAACGGCGAACGGGGGTCCACACCCAAACTTGGTCCCCGGGGTTGTAGGACACGTCCCTGTGGCGGATGTTGTAGCGTCGTGCGTCTGCCTGCTGCTGCTGGCCGATATGCAGCCGCGCGAGTTGCCGAGCTTCCTCAGCACGCTCTGCAAATTCCTCGGCGTCAGTTGTCAATACGTCAGCGTCTTGACAGGGCAGCATAGCGTCCAGCATCGTCTGGACTTCGCGACCGTAGAGAAGGCGAAAGGGCGTGAAGCGCGTCGTCTCTTGCACGGCGGTGTTATACGCGGAGGTCACCTAAGGCAAGATCCGATCCCACGTTTTGTGTTGGACGTCAATGTACATTGCGAGCATGTCTGTGACCGTCTTATTCAGTCGCTCGGTAAGTCCGTTGGTCTGCGGATGGTACGCGGTCGTCTTGCGATGCCTGGTGTTGCTTAATTCAAAAACTTCGTCCATAAGCTGCGCTGTGAATGCTGTCCCTCTGTCTGTTATTACAGTGGGGGGAGCACCGTGACGCAAGACGATATGGCGCATGAAGAATTGCGCTACCTCTGAGGCCGTGGCTCGTGGGATCGCCTGCGTTTCAGCATAGCGTGTTAAATAATCCGTCGCGACGATCACCCATTTGTTGCCGTCGGCAGACAGAGGAAACGGTCCGAGAATGTCCATGCCGACTTGGCAGAAAGGCGTGTGAGGTGCTTCAATTGGCTGGAGTAAGCCAGCCGGTTTAACGGATGGTGTCTTGCGGCGCTGGCATTCACGACAGCCTTTAACGTACTGTTTGACGCTTGCCGAAAGTCCGGGCCAATAGTACATTTCGCTTACTCTAGCGAGTGTTCGTGAAAAGCCTAAATGACCAGATGTCGGTTTGTCATGGCAAGCGAAGAGGACGTCGTCGCGCATGTCCCTTGGAACCACCAGGAGGTAAGCACGGCTGGTCGAACGAGCATTCTTCTTATACAGCACGTTGTCTCGCAGACAGAAGGACGTCAGCGAGCGGGACAGATGGCGTGGTATGGTTGTGTCGCGGCCCTCTAAGTGATCGATGATCGGTCTAATCTCAGCGTCGTCACGCTGCCGTCTGCTCAAGTCCGACGAACTAATGGCGCCCAGGAAACCGTCATCATCTTCTGTTTCCTGACTGGCAGGATCAATGGGTGCGCGGGACAGCGTGTCAGCGTCTTCATGCTTACGGCCAGACTTATAAACGATGGTGATGTCAAATTCCCGTAGCCGCAAGCTCCACAGTGCCAGTCGTCCTGAAGGGTCGCGCATGCTTGCCAACCAACAGAGGGCATGGTGGTCTGTCACTACTTTGAAGGGACGCCCATAGAGATAGGGTCGAAACTTGATGATCGCCCATACGACCGCGAGGCACTCTTTCTCCGTAGTCGAATAATTCGCCTCGGCACGGGACAGGGAGCGGCTGGCATATGCTATAACTCTTTCCACTCCATCTTGGAGCTGGACGAGCACTGCGCCAAGGCCAATGCTACTGGCGTCGGTATGCACCTCAGTATCAGCGTCATCATCAAAATGTGCAAGAACGGGTGCTGACTGCAGGCGCTGTCGTAATTCAGCAAACGCCGCCTGTTGCTCATTATGCCACATAAATGGGGTATCGTCCCTTGTAAGGCGAGTCAGGGGTTCCGCTATCTTCGAGAAGCCTTTAATAAACCGGCGATAGTAGGCGCACAAACCCAGGAAGCGCCGGACGGCCTTCTTATCAGCAGGAGCTGGAAACGACGCCACAGCGGCAAGCTTGTCTGGATCGGGTCGGACCCCTTTGGCGCTTACTACATGCCCGAGGAACTTGAGCTCTTCATAACCAAAGTGGCACTTTTCGGGCTTAAGTGTGAGGTCTGCCGATCGGATGGCATCTAGCACACTCCGTAGGCGGTGAAGATGCTGCTCGAACGTTTCAGAGAAGATGACCACATCATCCAGGTACACAAGACAGGCCTGCCACTTCAGTCCAGTAAGGACAGTGTCCATCATTCGCTGGAAAGTAGCCGGGGCTGAACACAAGCCAAAAGAAAGCACTCGAAATTCATAGAGCCCATCTGGAGTCACAAAGGCTGTTTTCTCGCGGTCGCGTTCGTCTACCTCGATTTGCCAGTACCTGCTTTTTAAATCGAGAGAAGAAAAGTACTGGGCGCGCCGTAGTCGATCTAACGAGTCGTCGATACACGGCAGCGGGTACACGTCCTTTTTAGTCACGTTGTTGAGCTTGCGGTAGTCGACACAGAAGCGTAGCGTTCCGTCTTTCTTTTTAACAAGAACGACCGGAGATGACCACGGGCTGTTGGAAGGTTCGATGACGCCATCGTCAAGCATCTCCCGGACTTGCGTACGTATGGCTTCGCGTTCTTTTGCCGTCACGCGGTAAGGCTGCTGGTGTATCGGGCGTGCGTCTTCTTACGTGATGATCCTGTGTTTAGTGGCGGAAGTCTGGCGTACCTTGGACGCCAGGACGATCAGGCTAGCTACGCTGGCCATTGGCTGATGCAATAAGGCTCACTGAAATATGTATTTTAAGTTCACAGTGTGTCTCTATAGAATGCCATTACTTTGCTAAATCGCCAGCAGCCTAATCATCACATTTCAGAATGCCATAACAACTCTGAGAAGGGCACTAGCAGTTTTCTGCATTACGCAGACCGGACAAGTTGTGCATTAGAAAATTTAATCTATACATAACTCGAAATTAGATAACCAGGAAGATCAATGAAAGCACAGGATGGCAAACTTAACTGAGGCACCAAATCAAAGGTTTTAACTGTGCTTTGGTTAAAAAAGCTAAACTTCTGTTAAGCATGATATATTTATTTTGTTTCTGGTAAAAGCATCTAAATGATAAGATGCTAAACAGCTCTTGCTCGTAAGGTCCACAGTGAAAATCTCTGTAATAAAATTACCAGCTGCATTACGTGCTTGCTTAGTGGATATGTCTATAAGATGATGTCAGAAGGTATAGGCACGGGCTGCTTTTAAGTAGAGATGCCGAATAGTTATGACAAAGGGTTTTTTTACCAGCCACTGTGTTGGTCAGAGATTAAGAACAAAATGTAAGTCAGCTTAATGATGCTTTGCGTTAAGAGAACAGAGAAACATACAAAACAATGTAATGACAACTTGATTTGGGTGAGTTGGTTCATCTTCAGTTTAACTTGAAGCAGCGTGAACAAGACGAGGACAAGAATAGAAAACAAGCACAACAGTATAAGCGCTGTACTGCCAACTGGAAATTTTATTGAAGAAACAACCAGCTCTATAACATGTCAAAAAACTAAAAAGGTTGAAAGGCATGCGTACTGCCTACAAGTATAGGTGCTTATCTAGAAAGTTGATCTTAAGTTTTGTTAGACTGAGGTATGCTGCACTTACACATTTATCTCCTGCTTTGGTGATTTAATAAGCTTCTACTATTTCTTTCTTTTTTTGCTCTTTGCATGTTTCAGAAACCTAGAGTCACGAAACAATGGGGTACATGTGCATTTATTGCAATGCGCAGCTAAATGGATACCTGTTTTTATGCTGCCTAGCTCCATATTAAAACATTGTCCGGTTTGTACACTTGTCCGCATTTTAACGGTATCTTGTTAACGACGTGAGAGGTGCACTTGGTTTTTTATTGTGATTGGGGGTGCATTGCTGGCGTTTCCAATTTTTCATAGCATCGCATAGCTTGAAGAGCTTGCAGGGAGCAGAAAACACTAGCTTGATTTGGTGCCTGTTGGTCACTTTCTTAAGATTATGGGATAACTTGGGAACATATGTTATTATGTGAAAAGGTCTCTTTTCTTTTTCCTGCATTTTTATTTTATTCCCGAGAGCTTTTTTTTTTTTGCAGGAGTGCTTCACACACCATGTCGAAATCAGGGTAGCCAGCTGTTTTAAAGCGTTCTATCTGCTGTAAGAGGATATTTTTTCATTCGGTGCTCACAGGACTTGTTGATTGCGGCTTGAATACATGAGATATTCCCCTTTTCACGAGTTTTGAATGGGCACTGTCATAGGGAAGCAAGCCTTTCTTTGACCTGGGTTGATAAATGCAGCAAGCATTTTGATTTGATGCAAATGACATATGAATATCCAAGAACTGAATGCTATATTATTCGGCCTTTTCAAAGGTGAACTGCGAGATAAAAATATCGCTATATTCATATAGCGATATATATAAAATGTATTTTTATCTAGCACTGACCAACGGATTTGCACCGCTTTAGTTGACTCCCCAGTTACTCACATTTACGGCTACGTGGACTACTTGGTTCTTCTAAAGCAGTGACCATACTATTGATTTCACGAAGAGAGAGAGAGAGAAGTAAACTTTTATTTTCCGAAACGGTAATCCGAGTCAGCACCCGGTTCACCCTAGGTGGGAGGATTCCTTATTCCAGGAACCCTCTGGCTTGGGCTGCCTCCTTGGCCCGGGCGACAAGACTGCGTCCAGGTCGTCAGAAGAAAGCTTCGCCTCCCACGTTTCAGTGGTGGTAGAGAAGTGCGCTGAGTTGGGTTGCTCCTCGTGTCTTGTGTCGTCTTGTTGAGCTTGTGAGCTGGGGTCTGGGGATGTGTCACGCAGCGGGCAATCCTGGACCATCTGTTGCAGGGTGTCTGGGACGTCACAGTGGGTGCATGTGTATGAGTACTGTGTAGGATATAGTCTGTGCATGATTATTCCGTGTACATAGGTGTTTGTCTGTAGGCGGCGGAGGATGATTTGTTCCTCTTTGCTCAGCTTCTTGTGTGGTGATGGATACGTTCTTCTGCTGAGTCGGTGGTGTTGCAGAATCTCCGAGAACTTTAGAGCGATGTCATCAACGTTGGTGGCCGGCCTAGTGTGGAATGGCAGGAAAGCCCGGTTGGTATGCTCGCGGGCAGCGGCGTGTGCCGCCTCATTTCCTGTCATGCCCTGATGGCCTGGAATCCAGTTGATGTGGGCGTCGGGGAGCGGGGCGCGTGCGATGTGATTTTGAAGTATCTTGAGTGCGGTTGCTGATATGCGTCCTTTTTGATAGTTGCGAGCTGCTGCTTGGGAATCAGTGAGGATTACGGCTACTTCAGGGCAAGTTGTTATCGCCAGAGCAATTGCCGTTTCCTCTGCAGTCTCGGCGGCTCTTGCCCGGATGGTGACAGCGGAGAGTTCATTGCCTTGGTGATCCGTGACACTTATGGCAAAGGCGTTTCGTTGAATATACCGGGCAGCATCGGTGTACCTCGTATCAGGGTTTGTCGCGTATTTCTTGCTGAGTGCGCGGATTCTGCTTTGCCGACGCTCCTTATGGTAAGTCGGATGCATATTGCGCGGTATGCGCGCAACGCTGATACACTCACGGAGTGCGGGTGGGATTCTTGCTTTCTGGTCTGTTTCGGCAATGTAGCTTTCACTGTAGTTGAGGTAGCGCAAAACTTCACGTCCGGTGGGTGTGAGCTTGAGCCGCTCTAGTTGGCTGATTTATGAGCCTCGGAGAGCTCTTCCCACGTATTGTGGACGCCGAGCTTGAGGAGTTTCTCCGTTGATGCCGTGGGTGGAAGGGTCAAGGCTACTTTGATTGCCTTTCGAATGATGACATTCAGTTTCTTGATTTCAGCCGGTTTGAGTGTCAGGTAGGGGGTGCCGTAGGTGATACGGCTAGTTAGGAGAGCTTGAATTATCCTTAGCGTGTCTTCCTCCTTAAGTCCGCTTCTGTGATTGGTTATCCTCTTGACAAGGTGCGTAACTTGTGACAGTGTACGTTGGAGACGCGGAAGAGTGGCCGCTCCTGATCCGTCTTTGTGGATGTGAAGACCGAGTACGCGAAGGGAGTCGACTGTAGGGATTTGGGTTCCCTTGAGGAAGACGCTAGGATCGGGTTCGATATAGTTGGGCGGTCGTCCTCGCATCCGTGCTCTGAGCACGAGAAGCTCCGACTTTTCAGCTGCGCATTGGAGACCGCAGTCTCGGAGGTAGCTTTCGATGGAGTCGATGGCTTCTTGTAGACTGCGTTCTTGTTGTCCAGTAGTAGGTGCTTTGGTCCAGAGTGTGATGTCGTCGGCGTAAAGGGCATGACATAGGTTTGGGATGGCATTGAGTTGTTTTGGCAGCTTGATCATTGCGATGTTGAAAAAGAGTGGTGAAATAACTGATCCTTGTGGATTTCCTTTGTTGAGTAGCCGAAATTTATCGCTGCGGAGATTGCAGACGCCTACTTTTGCTGTTCGGTGTGTCAAAAAGCTGCTGATGTAGTTATAGATCCGGGCTCCACAGCCTGTATCTTCGAGGTTGCGGAGGATGGCTTCGTGGCTTACGTTGCCAAATGCGCCCTTTACGTCGACTGCCAGTATTGATGATTTGTGTCTGCGATCAAGGTAGTCGAGCAGGTCTTCCTTGAGGAGCAGGAGTACGTCCTGCGTGGACAAATGCTGTCGGAATCCGAACATGGTGTGCGGCAAGTATCCGTTGTCCTCGAGGTATGGGGTTAACCGGTCGTGCACCATGTGCTCGAGGAGTTTGCCCACGCAGGACGTGAGGGAGATGGGACGGAGGTTTTCGATGCGAAGGGTTTGGGGATCATAGTGACCTCCGAACGCTTCCAGGCTGCTGGTAGGTCCCCCTTTTCGCAGCAGTCGTTGTAGTACTGGAGTAGTGCTGTTGCGGCCGATTGCGGAAGGTTGCGTAGGAGCTTATTAGTGATTCTGTCCTTGCCGG
Source organism: Dermacentor silvarum (assembly GCF_013339745.2). Classification (NCBI taxonomy): domain Eukaryota; kingdom Metazoa; phylum Arthropoda; class Arachnida; order Ixodida; family Ixodidae; genus Dermacentor; species Dermacentor silvarum. The sequence continues at coordinate 21,985,757 of NC_051156.1, read as the reverse complement.
GAGTAGTGTTTCTAGTGAGTTTGGCTAAGGCTGCGTGAAGCTCTGCTTGCGTGAATGGTCGATCAAGGTCTGGGTTTGGTGCGCCGTCGTACGCCTTGCCGCTCACCGACGAAATGGGCTTGTCGCAGCTAAGTTTCTGCTGAAGTTCACGAAGGAGATCGTGCTCCGATCCAGCGTGGTTGTGGATTAGTCTGCGCAGATCTTGCCGTTGTTGCATTTTGGTGTGGTCGGTAGCTAAGAGAGCGCGTAGGAGGTGCCAGGTTTTCTTGGTGCTGAGTGTTCCTTGTAGGCTGTCACAAAAGGTGTGCCAATTTTGCCTAATAAGTTGCTCCGCGTAATCTTGGGCCTGTATGGTGAGAAGGGCGATTCGTTGCTTAAGTTTTCTATTCAGTTTCTGCCTCTTCCAGCTCCTCAGGAGGCTTCTTTTGGCCTCCCAGAGATGAAGGAGATGCGGGTCGACTGCGGGGCTGTTGGTGCTTAGTTGGATCTTCTTGGTGTGGTGTTCTGCAGTGATGAGAAGGCCCCTGAGCCAATGGTCAATGTCGTCGATTGTTGTGTTGCCGCTGAAGTTGTCTCTGAAGGACTTCCAGTCTGTTAGTCGGGCAACTCCAGTCTTGGTTTGCTTCCGGTTGTGGGCGATGTCAAGTTGGAGAATGTGGTGGTCGCTTCCGAGCGTCTCCGAGAGTCGGCTCCACTCGGCCCAGAGGACGTTCGATGTGAAGGTTAGGTCCGGGTTTGGGTCCCTGGAGACACTGTTTCCGACTCTCGTGGCTTGTAGCTGGTCGTTCCAGAGGGTCAGCCTGTATTGTTGGGCAGTATCGTGTACGCGGGCTCCCTTCTTGGTGGTATTTGGATACGCCCATGCTGTGTGTGGGGCGTTCAAATCTCCCATGATGACAACTTGATGGCCTTTCGAGCGTTTCCTGAGTTCACGAATAAAGTGGTCGAATTCCGGAAGTTGGTCCCGAGGAGGACTGTATATGCTGACGATAAAGAGGCTTTGCGGCGTTTTTCTGTCTTGTAGGATCTCCACTAGGGTGTGCTCGATGGGGATGTCTTCTATTTCATGTTCCTGCGTTGTGAGAGTTTTCCTCGTTAGGATGGCTCTGCGTTGGGTTTGGGTATGAGCAGTGTATCCTTGAAGTCGAATTAAATGACTTCGGGGTGGTCCTGTTTGACGAATTCTTGTAGGTTTGCATAGCGGGGGCGGAAGGACCGACAGTTCCATTTCCAGATGCGCATGGGTTTTTGCGGGCTCTTTGTTGTGGTTTTAGGTGTCGCCATCATTAGGCTCTTCAGTTTCACAGGGCGAGTCACGGTTGGGTGAGATCGAGCGGGATGCATTGTGACTGTTCGTGCGAGCCTTCTTTCTGCGCTGCTCGGTGGGGTTGAGAAGGCTGTCGAGGTAGGACTTGGTGACGTAATTATTCTTCGCGTGCGCTATGAAGTTGTTGACCTGGGCTGTTAGGCCGGTCACCTGGCTTGTGAGAGTGTTTACTTGATTTGCGAGGGACGCGACTTGCGTGGTAAGGGTTGCAATCTTCTCGACGATAGGCTTGATGATGTTTTCGATCATGGTGAGGATGTTCTTTGTAAAGACATCCTCGAAAGCCAGGAGGTGCTTCTGAACTCTAGCTTCGATCGCGGCATGAACTGCCTCCGTGGTTAGCGTTGTTGATGGATGCTTGCTTCCATGTTCGTAGTCTGCATCTTTGGAGTAGTCTTTCTGTGAGGCGTTGTTGATTTTGCAGTTTGCTCTCGAGGGCTCTTACGGTTACCGTTTCTGCCGATTGGACGCTGGCGCTGCCAGAGCTGCCGACCCCTTCGGCGTAATTCACGCGTTTTCGGGAACGCGACCGCGACCGCGACCGCGATCTTGATAGTGATCTTGACATGGATCTGCTACTTCTTGTGGTGCTACCGGTGGTGTTACTTGAGTTGGAGGCGTGTCCATTGGCAGCGCTTAGTTCAGGGAAGTCGTCGGGGTTGGAGCTCCATCGACTGTCTCGTTCATGGATCCTGTTTTGCCATTGCTGTCTTACTTGGTAAGGTGGTGGGTTAGGCTTGAGCTTTTTTTTGCAGTCTTTCCCGGCTGTTTTTTGTCCGTCTCCGCAAATCTTGCACGTGGGTTTTCAGTCATGCTTTGAGGGTTGGTTTGTTTTGCCACATTTGTAACAGAAATTTGGGGTTGGTTTTGGGCAAACGTCTTGGCGATGTCCGAGGTTGCCACAGGTTCGGCAGTATTGAACTGACTTGCGGTAGGGCTGGCATCGGTAGTCACCGCTCTAATAAATGATGCTGTAGGGAACGTGTGGGCCCTCAAAATAGATGACCGCCGCGGTAGACTGTCCAAGCATGCGGGCGTTGAGGACTGTATAGCGCGCTGGCACTCGGATTCCATCCATTAGCTCCGCACTGCAGGTCCCAGGCGTGATGCCGTAGATAACGCCTTTGCTAACATCTTCGGGTAGACGCAAGTTGGCTTTCACGTTGTAAATGCTGCCTCCAAGCTGTATGTTGCTGATCTTGGCCAAGTTTTGAGCATAGGTTTTGTTGGCTGTACTTGCAATAATGAGGTTTTCTTCTTTTTGCATTTGTACGCGGACGCTGTCGTGGAATTCCTTTTGCATTATACCACTGGCTCTTCCGACTGCGTGAGTGACTGCGACAAGTGACCATTTGGCGAGTTCAAGGCCAGCTTGTGGGCGGTAGACGACCTTGATGTCGTCCAAAGGCAGGGCGGCATTCTAGTTTTGCGCGGCGGTGGCGGCGTGGCTGGCTGTTGTGTGGATTCGGTGACTGCGGGGGCTTTGATGCGCGTGGTTTCCTTGTTGCTTTTCCTTTCCCATGTCAGCCATTGGTCATTGAGGTCTATAGTTCTGCCACGTTGGCTAATTGCGATGAGTCTGTTTGCATTGCGCTCGTTTCTTCTTGTCGTTCGCTTGACGTCGCGTCTTGGCTCATCTCAAGTATTGGCTACCAGCCGCAACGCCGGCGAGCGCCTTTTCCCCGGCGCGCAGTGCACGTACGGCGCCTACTGCAGTGTTGCGCGTGCAGCGGCGAGCGCTGTCGGCCTCCTCTCCCGCGCACCGTGTGGCTGTTGCACGTGCGTCGGCGGTTCTCCCCGGCAGGCCGGTGTGGTCTCGCGCGGCGTTAGGCTTAGCAAAACGGGAGGTGGTCGGTGAAGTTCAAGCTCAAAATCTTGACGAAAAACGCACTCACTTTTAAAGTAGGTGGTATTCGCCGATTCCTTGTAGCTTGCCGAATCTCTCGGTGCGAAATAAAAGGGGGTGAGCAGCCTATTCCGTAGAAGTGAGCGCAAGATGCAGGAGCCCATGTGAGGCACGTCAGTACTCCACGGCCCCCTAGCGGAGAGTCTCTCTGATTTCACGAAGAAATGAAAAATATTCTGAGAATCTGTAGTATATACGATGGGGGTCTAGAGTTCACCTATGAAAAGACCGAATAATATAGCATTCAGTTCTTGGATATTCATATTTAATTTGCATCAAATCAACATGCTTGCTGCACTTATCAACCCAGGCCAAAGAGAGGCTTGCTGCCCTATGACAGTGCCCATTCAAAAGTCGTGAAAAGGAGAATAGCCATCTCATGTATTCAAGCCACAATGAACAAGTCCTGTGAGCACCGAATGAAAAATAGCCTTTTATAGCAGATAGAACGCCTTAAAATGGGCGGCTACCCATATTTCGTCATAAAAGCTGCGTGTCAAACACTCCTGCAAAAAATAAAGCGCTATGGAATAAAATCGAAATGCAGGAAAAAGAGACCTTTTCACGTAATAGCATATGTTACCAAGTTATCCCATAATCTTAAAAAAGTGACCAACAGGCTCCAAATCAAGCTAGTGTTTTCCGCTCCCTGCAAACTCTTGAAGCTATGCGATGCTATGAAAAATTGGAAACACGAGCAGTGCATCTCTTATGTTGTTTACAAGATACCGTTAAAATGCGGACGAGCGTACGTAGAAGAAATGTTTTAATGATAGCAGCATAAGAACAATGTAAAAAACGGTATTCATTTAGCTGCAATAAAAGTGCCCCATTATTCAGTGACGCTAGCTTTCCGAAGCATGCGAAGAGCTAGAAAGAAAGAGATTGTAGAACGTTACTACATCACCAAAAGAGGAGGTAAATGTGTAAGGGCAGCATCACTCAGTGTAACAAAACTTGAGATAAATTTTCTAGATTAGCGCGTCTACTTTCTATGCAGTCTGCTTGCTTTTCAACCTTTTTCTTTTCTTTTTTTCGTGTTTTTGACATGTTATAGAGCTGGTTGTTCCTTCAATAAAATTTGCAGTTGACAGTACAGCACTCGTCCTGTTGGGTTTGTTTTCGATTCTTGTCCTCGTCTTCGCACGGCTTCAAGTTATCGTCAAAGTAATGCTTTCAACTAACATTTTTGTGTAACATGCTTTTAAAGGAACCATGCTTGATAAGCATTTGCAAAGCAATCACCATGACAACGAAATGATTAAGAGCACATCTGTGAAACGAATTTAAAAACCTAAGATCACTGCGACAGAAAGCAACAAAAGCAGCAAGAACCATCTGAGCCCTATCTTTTCATATAGATTCTTACACTTTGTTTACAGTAGTGTCTAGGCTTGTTTTGGTTAACTTAGTTTCCTATAATACTGCTTTTCCCATACTCTTTTTTGCAGTGGTGGTAAATAAGACTTCCTTGTTGGAAAAAAGTTGCAATGAGCTGACGTGGCTTCTCATGTAACCTTATTGCGCAAGAAAGAACTGATGTATTTGTGATCGATTGATTGAGCTGGAAACGAGCGTGCTTATTTGTGTACATGCTAAATTGCACTTTTCGTTCACATGTCGTAAACAAAAACACTGTCCAGCGCTATTGCTGTAATATAAACATGTAGCCTGTCTCTCCTATATTTATGATGTGGCATTATTAAATGCTTTATGGTTTCCATATAAGAATTTCTTGGAAGTAAGCTCTATTAGTGGATCTGTTCTTTCTATCCTTGTCTTCACGGGAACTTGAAATATTAAAGCGAATCATGCAGAGAAACCCTGCTTGTCATGTCACATGTACTTTTCCTGACATCAAACTGCAACAAATCATTTTGCAGGTAGAAAAGAAGCAGACGGCTCGAGTGATAAATGAAGAAATGGCTTCATCTATGATGGCTCGTCCTTGCACATTGGAATCAAGCTACACAAAGATCACTAGCCTCACCTGTGCCCTGAAACATGGTTTTGGATGCGAGTGTTCTTCAACGTGGTCATGACCAGAACATTCGTCACCACATACAAGGCTTAGTTCAAGATCTAAAACTGTACAGGAGGCTAGAATAAATGACCCATGCAGTCAATGTTTCTGTATTTGTGGTAAATGTGACCATTTCAGGCAAGACACTCACATGTGATTACGTGTTTTCTGCGAAAGTTGTTATGCCCTACATTTGGAAACACATTACCTATAATATGCACACCATACATAACATTTCTGTGCCTGACTGTAGGCTTACGATACATACAATGAAGTACCTATGTACCTGCTACAGCACACCATATTTCAACATCCTCATAGCAAGGGAGATTATAATGGTCATAACACCCTTACACCCGATAGGTCAAGGGGTAATATATTCCTGATCGCACCCTTACACCCCATAGGTCAAAGGGTAATATATTGTTCAAAACACCCTCAAGGGATAGGGTGTTATTGAAAATTAGAAGAACCATCATAAGGGTGTAATTACTTATAAAATCCACCTATTTCAAGGGGGCTAGGGGGTTAGTTATAGACACTAAAAAAACCCTTAGGGGTGTAAATTATTTTACAGTGTACGCGGCCACCGGCGGTGGCATCATCGCTGCCCGAAACGGCTATTGGAATGAGCCCACAGCTTACGCTGTAAACGTAATTGAGCTTGCGTCTCCTTGCGCTCTTGCGACTACTCGCGCGTTTTTCTTCCAGAGCCAGCTGTGGAGGGAAAGGGCAACGGCGCCGCTGGAGAGGAGGAGGTAAATATCAGCAGCAGCGCAGTAAGGGCGTTGGGGGCAAGCGCGGAGCGGCGCTGGGGAAAAGGAGAGAAATGTCAGCGGCGGCGCTAGTAGAACGTTCTTGAACTCGCAGCGCGCTAGCGCGCCTTGTATGCGTCGCCGCGTGGGTTCAGAGCCTCATTCCACATCACTACGGGTCCAACTATGCTTTCGACTTCACATTCTTAGACAGTCCTAAGCATCACCCGTAATTTTTTTGTACTGTGTCCAAGCGTTCGTTTCAATACACTGAAGCCAGCAAAGGTAATAGTGCGTACCAAAAATAGAAAAAAAGTATAACTATGCTCTATGATTTACGGGTTTTCTTTTGCTTAAAGTAAGTCTTCGCGAATGTATGCATAAAAAACCAGAAAGACAAGTTACCGTTCTCCATTTTGAATTTCCCTTCTTTTCTGTCGTAGTAATGGGGAGTCTGTGTCTTGTGCTAAACAGCTTCACTCGTCATCCACCTTATGATTTTTTTTTGGCTTCACGCGAGTTCTAGCCAGATTTACACCAAGAACTTCATACCATGTTGTTACGGAATCTATATGTGGCATATAAATTGTATCGTGCGTTTCTACAAAAACGAAGGAACTACCCAGCCAGTACCTCCAATGTGAGACAAGCCTTTGTCAATTAAATATAAACGAAGCGAGGTTCACTCATCACCTCTCGATGTTGCCCTGCGTGGATTGTCAGGGAGCAAACAGTGCACAAATGCAGCAGTAATTTTTTTGTTAAACGTTGTTTTATTCCCGTGTTGCTTTCATTATCCGTGATAAGCCGTAATAAAATATGAAACACTTAAGCTGTGCACTGTTTATTTTTATGGGTTGAGCGTTGTGGCCGACTTATTCAAAGGAGTAACTCTGCCCGCACTCTTACAACTCATCTGTTCTTCGGGAGGAGTATGCAGCTTTCAGTTTCACAATTAATAAGGTGGTTCCGCGACCAACCTGCTTAATGAAAAAGATCTCTCGCTGAAGTGTTCATATATAGATAAAAACAACTAAACTATGAAGTACGCATAGGCAACTTTTGTAACTGTAACGCTCATTGTGATCACAGTCAGGCGTTGACAATATCCAGTACAAACACAGTACCGTTCGTACGGTACAAGCTTTGAATTATAACTTCGCGCTGTTTTATTCTCGTACAATAAGCGCAGGAAGCTCAAACCCACCCGATCTGCTTGTCTGAGTGGGCGTTGTCGCGGAGCGGGCGAAGCCTCGAGCCGCAGCTGTGCAGTGGGGAAGCGTGACGTCAGCGGCCAACGCCAGCGTGCGGGCCTAGGATGGCCTCGCGTGGTAAACAAAACTTGAAGCAAAAGACGCAGGCTCGCGCTCTCGGCTACTACGCCTCATCGTTCTTCTTGTAGGCGGCGTCGTGAGTCCTCATACGCGGTGATTCGCATATCGCAAACAACCAGCGTAGTGGTTGGCGCGTTGGAGCGGAAGCGTTAGTCCTCCATAGCAAAAGAAGGTGTCTCAGTCGAACACAAATAAGCTTTTTGAGGAAATGAAAGTGTCTCAACAGAATTCCATAGGCGGACCCGTGCTTACTCACCTATAACAAATCTGCAACAGATCAGCCCAAATTTTATTATCAGAAACAATACAGACTTAGGTATATTATCAGGCACAGCCGCCAAGCACATGGCTGTGTTGGGAAACGTCCTTTTCCTACAAGTTCAGAGAAACCGACACCTGGCTTCGCTGCAGGTGTTGCACTAACAGTATAAGAGGCGGGTTTATCGTGAACTGCAACGGTGAACTTCGGTAAATTACAAAGACTACTATCATCATCATGATTGACAGAAGCTGACCCCCTCTCAGAAAAAAACCTGCCCTCACCCCTTGAAGTAGAGGAACACTACGGCACGGTGTTGTGCCCGTACGGGGCAGCAAAGGCCACTCTGTGTCTGTGCCACCCAGGGGCGACGAATGTTCGCCCTGTGCTATGAGATCCAGAGTTTGCAGTAGGCGCGGTTACGGTCCTTGATGCCGCAGGCAGAGGTTGTCGTGGCCCCTGCGCCCCACAGTGTAGTTCTTCTTAAGTGGCGCTTCTTACGCGAGCGTAGTGGCGAACCGATTGAGCAGCCTTTTTATGGGAAGGCTCTTTTCCGGAGAATACGAACTTCCTGATGCACATTCGGACGTTGCTTCGTGAGTGCTAGGCAGTTGGGAATGAAGGTGCATCACAGTTATGCTGCCCACCGCAACGCGGACTTGATTTCCGCACAGAGACACTGCAGAGGCCTCAGCAGGATGCGGTGTGTCCCTTACCGCACTTTGACAGACGCTGGCAAAGTCGACAAAGCAAGTTTGATGCCCCGAGCGGTGAATCTCAAGAATGCGCACCGATGAACTCAGCCAGAGGTCAACATTCTTGCTTTCAAGGTAGACATCAGAAATTACACCAGTCGTCGACATTTTCCCGTAAGTCATAAAGGAACGGAGGGGAATTCCGCTTAATGTCGGAATTGGCTTTAACTTCTCTATTATACTTATACTTATATTCTCTATTATACTATTATACTTATTATTTACCGTCAGGTTGCTTTTTCGAGAGTCGACGCGGATTTCGTTGACTTGACCAGGGGCCACACTTTCAAAATAAACTATGAAACACTGCCTACTTAGGGAGTTGAGGTTGTGTCACGCCGTAAGCGGCATGTAAGATACCACGAAAGACTGCTGCTCACTCTGGTTAGATCAAGTCTGCTCACTCGACATCACGCACATCTTCATACGACGGCCCATGGCTACGGTGTAATCGTTGTCCATGGCTTCGGGCGTTGAGCTCTCGCAGGAATGGAGCTGGTACGAGCTGCCAAAGTCAGGTCACTGAAACATGAGCGATGAAGTAGACGGCTGACCTTGTTCAGGTGGTCGCTTGTTCAGCGTATTTTTGCTCATTCTTGATGAGAGTACGTTCACTAACCTGGCAAAACCGGAAGAAAACTGCACAACAGCAACCGGTGAGCCTTTCTCTCTCCCTAATGCGAAGTTTGAGAGCAGCTCTACACGTGTTTTCATTTCGCTTGTGAATATTTTATGCTATGATTATACAGGTTTTTATTTAGAAGAAAACGCTGTGAGTAGCGTAGCTGGCACAGACAATCTGTGTCGTGCGGCAAATTGCAAACGGAGCGAAGTGTGGCGCGACCGCCTCGCCAATCGGGAGAGCCAGCACGTGGGTGCCGCGTGGGCACGATTCACAGCAGTCGTTATGCAGCGCTCTGTTTCCACACAGCGATATCGTAGCCACCGTCGCCGCACAGTGCGCGGCACTACACTTCGCCGCTTTCGTTCCACCACCGACGAGAGCAGCCCTTCGTCGCGGCGGGGGCGGGATTTTTTTTTACTGGGGGGGGGGGGGGGGGCACCCACGACAAGTGAGTTCCTTCGGGGGGGCCGGCAGGCGGGGAACTTATGTGTTGTGTTTTGACTATGTCTAACCACCTTCCACTGCAGTGCTCTTGCAAAGAAAACGAAAAATTATATCGTACATCGTACAGCACGCACATAAAAAACACTATTAAATAATGAAAAAAATCAGGTACCCAGCAGCAACCAAATAACATCAGTTAACTAGCTCACAATATAGCTTCAAAAAGTAATTTCACAGCAGGAGAGTGAACACCACTAAGCAATGGTAAAGACGCACCAAATTACAAAAAAACACGCTTGTGGCACCGGCTGGTGATTCTAAACGCTGGAAATAAGAAAATAATAACAAGACGGGAAAGGAATAACAAAAGAGAGGAGAGAACAGCAAAAATAGAGGACGTGGTGTCAGTCAGTGTCAATTTTGGCCATACAGTACAGCACGTTTCACTGCACTAGCTAGGGCACAGACGTCGCCTCAGACAGCACCCTATGGAGTGCCTTTCAAAGCGATGACCATTGCTTAGTGGTGTTCACTCTCCTGCTGTGAAATTACTTTTTTGAAGCTATATTGTGAGCTAGTTAACTCAAGTGCTCGAAGGTTTCGGCACAACCATAGATGTCAGTGCCTGCGCTGTGACAGTACAAGACAAGGATTTATTCGCTGGTGAAGCGGGTGTTCCGATACCCGCACAATTTTCCCGTGACAGCGCCGCAGAGATACGACGCGGGGTATCATTATACCGGCAAACTAGTGCATACGTCGATTACTGTGCCCAGCATCAAACATGTCGAGAACACGCTGAATATATATCTTATTGGCAAGAGATCGTTCGACCGCAAGCCCAGCTAGGTCGCTCAGCCAGTTATTCGTCATCTTGCACAGAAGACAAGTGTTCAATCTTCGAAGGCACCAAAACATGCGCTCACAAGATGATGACGATTCCGGTATCGTCATGGCGAAAACACCTAGCTTGTGCAGTCCGTGGAACGCTAGTTTATGCACTTTAGCGATGTGACTGGGATCTCCGCTTGGTCAAGGTTCAACTCTGCCCAGTAGCCGAGCGGAGTTAACATTAAAAGGTATTGAAACCGTCTCCATATGTGAACATCTATGGTGTCGAGCCGACACTGTTTGCTGTGCTTGTGTTCTGCCGCTTATGCGCCGCATAAATACGACACATGTATCCCGCGAAGTATACGTGCGCTGCCTTCGGTTACGCAGTACTCGCGGTTATGCGACCTCAGTAGGGCGAAGCTTATTCTCTGCCGAAGAGGCCTGTGAGCGGAAGGCGCCTGAAAAAGAGCATGTTGCATCCGAGGCACGAACTTGCCGGTTCACGCGAGCAGACCGAACAACGAAGAAGGGTAGCCCATTTTTAAATCTGTTTAGAACCGTTGGAACCATTTATCTTATTGCGGTGGTTCGCGCTGTAGTTCAAGCGACTATTCTATCACAAGCAAGAGGGAAATTGCTTGTGATCAGAAATTTTCCATAATAAATTGTTATGCTTAAACGAGGCCGTCCTTTGGAAGCAACGCTGCACTCATGCATCTGTCTTCAAGTTATAAGACATCAAACGTGACATTTTGTCTCATACCGCCTACATTGGGTCAGCTTTTCGGTGCTCTTGGGGGGGAGGGGCAGGCGAAAATTTTGGGGGACTTCCGCCCCCGCGTGCCCCCCTCTGGCGCCGCCCCTGCGTCGCGGGGAAATCGTGCCACCAGTGTCAGCGGCGACAACACCCAAGGGAGCGTCATACCGTGTCTTAAGACCGTCTCACATGGCGCGATTCGGGCGAAAAAAATCGTTCTGTCGCGCACGTCGCAGAGCGATTTTCGCTGGCAGCTTTCACATGACTCTTTGACTGCGCGATTTCCGTCGCAGCGACGCCCAAGGTTGCTCCCTGCTCAAAAAGTATCCATGCCTGCATCGTTAAATAAAAACAGCATGGAAACTAGTAAAATATTACAATTTCATATTGTTTTTTTGAAAATAGAATAGTACACAATTTTCAGCCTTTAAACGCGTTCAGACTTTGCGATCGCTTAGTCCGCAGTTGCGGCGAGTGAAAATGCTACACAAACCGCATAAGTGTGCGGCGTGGTGGGGTGGTTTTGTTTTGTACACTCTAGTTGTGCTGTTGCGGTACGATGAAAGCCACAACTCTACTCCTGGAGGAGTATTTGCTTCTCCAAAAGAAGAAGGTACTATTAAGTGTGCAAGTGCCTGGCACAATTTGTAGCAATGAAGGCGTTGACGACGGCGACGATCATGAGGGTACGTGCCGTATGCTGAAGGTGGCGTCAGATCCCGATCTGGATAGCATGCAGCATCTCCTTTTAAATGAATTGTGCGAGCTGGAGAAAAAAACAAAAATTGTTGATGAAGCTACTGAGCCACAGGCGCTCAGTACGCTCTGTTAAAACATCATTGAAACTGGTGCATGACACTCCGCTGAGCTTCCAACACGCGGTAAAACAGGAAAGCGCGTATTTCGATGGCGCTTGCTGTTACGTCACGTTGCTCCGCCCACATCACGCCGATTGCTGCGACGGAAATTCCAACATGTTGGAATCCCGTCGTGGAGAGCCCGCGACGTCGCGGCGGTCGCTGAGCGACGGAATTCACTGTGTCGCTGTGTGAAAATCGCGCCATGTGAAACGCCTTTACTCGTGGACGCTCGCCATCCTCCTAGCAGGAGCAGTGATTCCCGCCACACACGCTGGTACCGTGGACTGACCTCAGCAGCTGACACCGCGGACGAGGGTAGCGGGTGCGATGTTTTCACAAGAAATCCGTGCAGGGGCGGGGCCTCGCCTCGATGACGTATCACAATTTTACTTTTTTTGCGACGAAGACGACGCTCGAACGCAATCATGTGGTTCGCATGCATGTATGCTCCGGAAGCGTGGCTGTATGGCCTAGTGGTTACGACGCTCGCTTTGGTACGCGGGTTCGAATCCCGCCTCGGCCAGAAGTTTATTTTCTTTTATTTCTTGGTATCACCATTATCTCTTTTTTTCCTCTCTGGCGGCGCAGTCGGTTGTGCCCCGGTGCCACGCTAGATGCCGCGGTGCCGGGCGCCGACGCGAAGCGGCGGTTGTTGGGGTGCTGCTACTCTGCGCTCCCAGTTGGGGTGTTGCTACTCTGCAACACCCCAAAAGAAAAAAAAATACTACTCCAGTCAGGTAGACTGCTCCCTCCCTGATAGTGAGATTATATTTGGATCATCAAAACAGTGATGCGTTTAATTAGCAATACCATCGAGCCCTTAACAGCAGCCACAGTTGTGCCTAGTCACTAACAGCCCAGCGTGTTCTCCGTTCCAACGCCGCCAAACACAGAGGAAGAAAAAAAAAGAAAATGGTGATACGTCATCGAGGCGAGGCCCCGCCCCTGCACGGATTTGTTGTGAAAACAGCGCACGAGGGACGTGCGCTTTCACGGAGAGCAAACGCACGGCCGAGAGCAACCGCGATGTCTTACGTCGCGCGAAAGCCCGTGGGAGGATGGGAGGGAGGGAAGGGGGATGGCGTTGTGCTCCGACACCAACTGTGCATATCGCACCGGGCGTAAGGGGGACTGGCGACTCAATCTCGCGCGCGAAAGGAGGAAAGCGGTAAGGCAGCGCGGCAGGGCGGGGTGGCTGCTTCTATTCTGCCCACAACTGCGTACTTGTACTTTGCACGGCTGCAGGTGGTCGCGCGCGCCGTGTCTTGAAAGTGATCTGCAGACGGCTCATAGCTTTGTGCGCGCTGTGCTTTCGCCACTCAGCTTCCGTTGAAGCGATACACTGCACGAAGGTAACTTCGATCGCGGCTGCTGTTTCACCCAACGTTACCAGACTAGCTTCAGTTGTAAAACTCTCCGCCCTTGTGCTTACCGCCGCTGTCGCCACTCCTTGGGCAGCCGCCAGATGGCGGCACCGTTCCATCGCGCTCCACTGCAGACGCACCGCCGCAGCCTTGAGCCAGTGTTGCCAGGTTTGGCTAATAGAGCCAAATTGGGCCACAGAAAAAAATTTTTTGGCGTCGACTAGGACGAGTTGGTCATTAGGCTATATTTGGACTACTAAAAATCTGCGACTTGGCTTTGTTCGGGCTATACGTGGCACCCTAACCGACGCTCCAGATGTGGCTCTGATCATTGCTCTGATGGAGTAGAAACAAATCTCGAAGGCTATTTTTTAGCCGGCTGAGCCAGCCGCGCGGCTGTGCGTGTGTGCATGCACGAAATCTCCCCTCCCTTTCTGCGCCGTCGTCTAAGCCAGTGGCTTTGATATTTGATGCACATAAACTTACACCACACTTCATCGTCAAACACCCAATCCCCGGGCATCGGCATGAGCCTGGGAGTAGAGGGTTTCTCACAGTACACTGTACTTACATGGCTATGCTCAGTAAGTGAGAGCAATAAAACAGGGTGTGGCGATCGTGGCGCCGACATGAAAGAAGGAAAGCACGAGCACAGCTTTAGGCCGGCTCCACGTTTCCCCACGCTAAGCTTTACTGCCATTTTCCTTTCCCAGCGAGATTAATTTTATTGCGATAGCAATTGTATGGACACTTCAACCGGATTTCTGCCATCGGCGTCGCCGTCACCGTCGCCGCCGTCGTGAGGTTCCGTATAGATTCCAAGGGCGATAAGATCGTCGCCGCGCGCCGTATATGTGCGAGCGAAAGCGCGCGGGGGACGCGTCCTATCACGGAGGGCGAGCTCCCCCGCGCGCTAACACGGAGAGCGAACGCACGGCGGAAAGCAAACGGAACCATCGCGCGAAAGGCCATGGGGGTATGGGAGGGGGGGAGGCGGGGCGGCGCTGTGCTATGGCACCAAAGGCGTATCTTGCCACTCAATCTCCCACGCGAAAGCAAGAAAGCGGGAAGGCAGCGCGGGAAGGAGGGGGGGAGGGGGGGGCAGCTTCTCCTCTGCCAACAAGTTCTCCTCTGCACAACTCCTCTGCACTTTGCCCTGCGTTGGCGGTCGCCCGCACCGTCTCTTATCTCCACACGGCTCTGACCTTTGTATGCGCTGTGCATTCGCCGCTCAGTTTCCGTTGAAGCGATAGACCGCGCGAGCCTTCGCCCGCTGCGGCGTTTTGACAGTAGTTGTCTGCGGTCATTCAGTGTGATCTATTCATGTTTGCTTGTGCGCGCTGACACCACGATTGTTATTTCAGTTAGTAAGTGAATGTGTCCAAGTTTTTGCAGCCGATAAAACCACTATACCTACTCCGAATAGCTCTCTACTAATTTGCGATCGCAATCGATGCTTCGCCTTTCGGGCGAAACTGCGACATTTTTTTGTTCGTGCTTACATTCGAGATTCATTTCGATAGGTTGGACTTAAGATCGGATCCTCCTCAGAGAGGAGAATCGAACCATGGGGAAGTGGACCAAGTATGCTAGAAAGTATAAAAATGAATGGAAGCAAGACCCCGAGCTCAAGGGTGGGTCGTGGAGCGTTTACCCCTTTCCTGTGACCGTAATGTGACCGTAATGTCACATATGCGGATGCTCATTGTGCTAATATCGAAATATGTTTGGCACGATGACATCAGTGCACCACGTCACATGAGCATGAACCACCGTGTTAGCTTAGCAGATGAGGTGTCGCGCTGTTGCCTCGAGGACGCGGGTTTGATTTCCGGCCCCGGCGGTCGCATTTCCATCGAGGCGAAATGCAGGAACACCCGTGTACTTAGATTTAGGTGGAAGTTAAAAAGAAAACCAGGCGGTCAGAATAAATCCGGAGTCCCCCACTGCGTCATGCCTCCTAATCAGATCGTGGTTTTGGCACGTAAAACCGCAGGAATTATTTTTTATTAGCACATCAACATGGTTTGCTTTTTGACAGTAACCGGTTTTCATAGGATTACCGCTGTTCTCAATTTGTCGTTTACATTTGCTATTTGTGCGCCGTCGCGGCTTTCACCATTTCGAGCAAGTTACGTTCGGGATGTGCTCGTCGCCGTAAACGACTGCGCGCTTCTTACACTGGTGTGCCGTTTTGCACAGTAATCTCTGAAAGTTTCGCTTACACCGATTCAGACAGTGAGTGGCATATGTTTGTCACTTTATTCTAACGCCTGTTCTTGGCGTGCTAGACACCTAAGATGGCAGCCAGGTTGATGTAAATGGACACTATCTATAGAGCGTGTCCCAGCTAACACGGGCCAAGCTAACTACAAAAGAACAAGGAAAAAAACAAGATAAGACAATCAGCCTAATAACGCCAGATATCACAGCGCGAAATATTGGTTTTGGCTCATAAAAAAAAAGCGCCGTGGGCGCGTCACCGTCGCAGACTACTGAACTTTTTCTACGTCCTAGGCAGAGTTAACGTGAGAGGTCAATGATAAACACTATTTTGCGTTCACGACAGCTAAAAGGTAGAGTTTGTAGTTAATATTACTGTAAATAACTAAAAATAATAACTTAGTACTATCTGTCATAAAATAAAAACACGGATTTCGCTCTCTAAAACGATTCGTTGGAAGCATAGAGTTTCTCACTATATTATCACATAATGGCTGTGCTAGATATATTAGTGGCTGGGCTAGATATATTAGTGAGAAACTCTATGGTTGGAAGTGTTCTGTGTGCAAGCATGATGCCAATGTTGTTGATGTTAAGGGTCGACCGTCACGTTACGGTAGCCGCCGTAGTCACGGCGACACGCACATTTTGTTACGACGGGTTGTGCAAAAAGGATTTCCGTAGTCGAATGTGAAAATGTATACACAAATAAAACTGCTAATAAAATGGCTATATTTGGCTACGAAACTTTTTGCTATTTTTTGCGTTTGGCTACCTTTGGGATACAATTTCTGTAGCTTTCGGCTACGCCGCCTCGTACGACCTGGCAATTCACTGCCTTGAGCTCGTGCGGACGGGCCACTTGTGCGTGTTTCACGCTCGCTTGCGTTCTCTGAATTAGTGATACCATGCGAAAGCGGTATCCACCCACAGCAATAAGATATATCGGGCTAGTTGGTTCATACTGAAAGAAGGGTAAACTGCACGATAGGAAGAAGCGCATTCGACGAAGCGCAGAAGCTGCGTTTTTAGGTGTCGGGTGTTTCTTCCTGCCGCCTAAACCTTTCACGCAGTTTACTTTTCCCATACAGCAGCTTGGCACGTTTTCTCGCTGCTTTTACTTGCCTAAAATTTTGGTCTGGGGTAGTTATACGCCAGCTAGCGAGACCATAATTGTTATCCACAAAAATAACAGCACAACTTTCTTGTAAACCAATGAATGCTTTATTAAAGAAAACGAAGTAAAACCAACTGTATGCCCCTATATATAGCTAAGACTGTCAGAAGGGACATAACCTAGGCGAATGATTTGGGCCTATGTGGAAACCAACTCCACCTACAGCAGCTTTCCTCGCTGCCTTTATTTCAAGACTGGATTCCCGCCGCTGCTCCAGGAACCTTGCCTAAGAATGCAAGGTATGCGTGTATGCATGCGCATGACTAAATAGAAATTAGTGTAGCTTGCACAAGGGGCGCAAGGCAAAAGAAACAGCGGAGCTGATCGGCACCTAGCTGGTCCTGGGTTATGCTTTTCCGGAATTTATTGATTATTGATCGATTAGCTATTGATAGACTATCACAAGGTATTGTCCATGTATTTGGGCTAGGCTAATCACTACCAAGTCATCTCCAGCGTTTCCCGGAATTTATTAATAATTGATCGATTTTCGATTAGCTATTGAATGGCTATCACAAGGTATTGGTTACGTATTTGGGCTACACTAAGGACTACTAAGTGATCCCCAGCATTTCCCAGAATTTATTGTTTATTGATCGATTATCGATTAGCTATTGATTGGCTATCGCAAGTTGATGCGAGGCGCAGCTGTACGCAGTGACGTCATCGCTAGGCGAATTTTCGCGAACACTACGCGGGGAAGCAAAAAGCTTAAACCTGTTAAACATTTTTATGATGCGTGCACTCAGTTCCAAAAAGCGCAAGGGGCACCCAACACGACTCAGCGTATTCTCTGACAGCTCTTCTTAAATGGCCCAAAAGAAGTCACCAAACTTCTCTCTTCGTTTGTGTGTTTTTCCCGGTTGGTTCGACCAACCGGGAAATATTCGGGAACACTTTCGGCACCGCACCCTCGGCAAGTGTCAACTTGTCTCGTGGCACCTCTGTCCATTGATAATATGCACAAACACTTTAAGATGTCCGGATCGTGAAAGTGTAAATCACACACCATGGATTTCGCAGAGAGTTCCCAGTCGGCACGAGAAATCGCTCTGTTCAACGCCGAGCGAAGTGTCGCATTGCTGGGAGCACACAAGAAGTGGTGCGCCGACCTGTCGACATCGTTCGATAGCCGCTTGTTGCAGTCAGGAACGCAACACGTCGGCATAATCTGCTTAAGAAACGCGGCGAAGGCTACAGTTTCGCGGATGACATGCTTCCTCAAATCCGCCGTCAACAACCAACCACAGAATACACTAACGCTGCACCGCGTGTGTCGTCCGGCTAGTTCGCGTAGCCGGCTAGTGGGGAAGTGAAGCTGGGTGCGACGGCAGCGCCATGAAGGCGCGGGCGGGTGGCGGTTCCGCGCCACTATAGTGCCTAGCATATACTGGCTAGTGTGCCGAGGCCGGGCAAGGAGAAGGCCCCAACGTTGATGATTTGCGGCGGCGCCCGCTTGGGTGCGCTGTTGTGTGAGTGGGTTCACGAACATGAATGAAAATAAATGGGCGGCTAAAGTGCACAAGTATCTCTACATGAAAAGCGTGGACACAGAACGGAGGAAGAGGCCAAGGAAGTTGGCAACCAAGTACAGGATAATCGAAACTGTAAATAGACAACTAGGAGTCATCGGAAAGAAAGTGAGAGAAATAGAGACCGTGAATTTGATGCAAAGAATGGAAACAAAAAGGAGAATGGAGATTTACAAGAATGAGAAGAAAGAAATTAGAAGGGAAAATCTGTACGATAACACAAAGGGCAGTGACTTGCTATTTGAGGCTAGAGCCGGTTGCCTAACGACCAAAACAAACCGGAGCAAATATTCGGAACTAGATAAGGCATGTGTATGCTGCAGTAAAGATCCAGAGACTACTCAGCAAATCCTAGTGGAATGCGACGGGATCCACCCAGCGAGAACCGTAGGTAACGTGCAACTCCCAGAAGCGCTTGGGTTTAAAGTGGAAGGAAACATAAACAGATCAGCCGTAGAGATCAGCAAGAGACGATTAGAGTACTGGTGGAAAAAAAGCAGGGAAAATATGGATACGACCTGATCTCTAAAAATCATAGGCAGCAGTACAAGGTAAATTTTTGAGAAAGAAACATAATGAGAGGTATACAAAATGCTAGATAAAGAACATGTATAGTATACCTGAATAAATCAAACAGGCTAGGTGAATATTTGTCGCCGCCCCGTTTCAAAGGGGATGCCAAGAAATCATCATCACCATCATCATGCATCTGCGTTCAGTCTGCACCATAATCCGCGCGCTCCGAAGCGCTGCGAAGCATTCAGTAAGCCGAGCAGCGCGAAGCAAACTTTTACTTTTTCCGTGTATTTGGAGCGTTCTTTACAAAACGCTTTGTTATTTAAGAGCTACACGAGTTCATTCACAGTGCAAGCATTTTGCAATACCAAATGTAGACCAATTTGTGACGTATACCTCGCCGTCTGCTCGCACCCGCAAAAAACTGAAACTTGTCCCCAGTAACCACTCAAGCGATTTTTTTATTTACTTTGCTCTTGAAAGAGAGAAGTTATACAGAAGGTCCAAAAACCCTTACCATATAACCTTCATTCGACCAGACGAAGTGAAAACAAAGAATGACAACAATGCCAAGCAATAACCTAATAACTAAGGCAACAGTGAGATTCTGAAGTGCCTTGTGCTGGAAATCAGAAGGTGAAATCGAAAAAAATATGGCAGTGAAACTTAAAGCTGCACCCTCGATTTGTTTTAAATAAACATTGACATTTGAAAATGTCTCTATAGAGCTGTCTTTGTTGAAGACAAGCAATGAACAACTTAATGAGAATTGCACCTATTACAGTATTAAAAAAAACTACACAAAACATATATGATCTTTCACAAAACTTTTAGAATGACATACCTTAAGGTATTGGGTTCAAAATCTGTTGGTTCAAACAGCTGTTGTGCTTCACAGTGCAGAACATTAAACACAAACATTTTCTGATATCTCCTATTTTAATTTGTTTCTCATGAAGGGCCTAACCCACAATACTTTATTCGAATCCCGCCTAGGCCAGAACTTCATTTTCTTTTATTTCTTGGTATCACCATTTTCTTATTTTATTATACCACGATTTATTATACCTCAACCGATCCCAAGAGCTTCCTCATAATACAACTAACCAACTTACCAGATAGACCAGTGAGATGTTCTGAAGCACTGTATTCAACGCAGCACGTAAAGGCTGGTATGCGCGAAGCATGCCAGCAATTTAACCTGTTTCTCATTTTGCATCCTGAATAAACAAGCTTCTTCTGACAAAGCTATATTTCACACCGCTGTGTCCCAATGAGTCGGGCCAGTGGTAACTGTATGAATTAGATCTAGGGATATCTGGACACTATAAAGATGATAAAAATATGAAAAGAAAAATCAGGGCAAGTTTGCATTTACTGCAGACATCAAAGGTAAAGTACTTTATTTACAGAACACTGAACATAATAATAGAACAAATCAGGTACTACAGAAAGGGGTCTAACCAGAATCATACACACTTCACGCTACTGGCAGTGGTGCAACTTAAGGAGTTTTCGTCGCTGCATTTGACCTTCTCTTTCCTTGTTCAGGCCCTTAACAAAAAATCTGAACCTTAGAACTTGACCACTTCGGACAAATTTTCTTTTTCATGGCTAGAGCAGCCAAGCTGCGGAAGTGCGCTTTGCGAAACTCTCTGCATGCAGAATGTTGTTGCTAAAGAAGACTGTGAATTCGTCCTCAATTAGCTTAACTGCAGTGGACAGGGCGGAACTAGGATAAACAAGCCCACCATTGTCAAAATGAGCCGTGAAGTGAGAGCTCTCATCCATGTTAGCGTCATTTGGTTTCGCACAAAGGCAAGATGCAGACTGCGGGTAAGCGTTTCTTGCGATTGTTTTTCTCGCCACATAGCCGGCAGCACGGTAATTCAACGCAGCATTGCTTTTCCTTTCTACGTACCCGGTATGATAATTTTTGAACAGAACACTGTCAATGACCTATCCAACTTCATCAACCTTTCCATGGTCAAATAAGTCACCAATAATGTTCAAAAATGGTGCTGCCCCGGTGCTAGACTGTGATGTAGGCGCTTCGCTCAACCGTGCTTTGATAACATCTGGTGAGCAGTTTGTTCCTCTCGGTGGTTTTGCCAGGTTATCATCATCATCATCAGTCCATATTTATGTTCACTGCAGGACGAAGGCCTCTCCCTGCGATCTGCAATTACCCCTGTTACGATGGCTAGATGGGTAGGGGTGCCGACCGGCGCGTCTGGAGCGTAGTTCCCCGCTTCTCCGCGTCATGCCGCAAATTTGGTGCTGCGCTCAGTAGAACAGTTCCGCAAGGCGCGTCATCTGCTGTAGGGGGCTGGCGGCGAGCAATAAATAAATAAATAAATAAATAAAGCCCGTATTGGAATAATTGTATGTCGTCTGTTCGTGTCAGTTTCAAAGGTGAAGAGCTCCGCGTCTCTCGTACTGTTTGCAAGTTACTATGCGATGTGGAATGTTCCAGGTCAGAAAAATGACCGGCAAGAATAGCGGCGGCATTGCTCCAGGAAAGACCACCACCAAGGAGACTTACTGTGTCACTCCGAACTGCAAGTCGGGCTTGAGGCTCTAAATTTGTGAGAAAGACAGCGGAAATGTTCTGCTGTCTGACAGCGGAAATGTTCGCCCCGGGCTGCTCAGTAGCTTGCTCAGTATCGGCGACGTTAATGAGCAAGCGGTACACCGAAACGCATACGTCGATGAGCTCCTCGACGTTGGAAATTTGCAAGCCGCACATGAGGTGCTCAGCGCCTGCGACATCGAGCACCGCTGCACTGCTACAGGGAAAAGAAAAGTGACTCTAGGCTTATATTGTATATAGCAGGCTATGTAGCAAGGAAGTTCCTGCAAAGAACCAAGTGCTCCCATTGCTCAGGGACATTACTGAATTCGACAGAATGAGTAGGTCAGGGCTGTTGCTCCCTTCTGAAGTAGTAAAAAAACTGGTAGCATCACTAGAAGACGCCTTCAAGCTGTGCTTCAGTTACGAAGGAACAGTGTATCGCCGACTTTGCATCCTTTCTGCAGCTGAATCCCCCGAATTTGATCGGCTGTGAGCGGCACAAGAAAGAGCTCACAAACGATGTTGTGAAGTTCTATTCAATTACACGCTTTTAGTTTCTTGTCAAAGACAAGAACATGGCGCGCGAAAGCAAAAAGGAGAAGAGGAATCACCTGAAGCGGAGGAGTGGGCTGTGAATAATGTTATGATGGGGTGGACCAACGTTGCGACCTTGCTGGCGCTAGGCTATTTGTGTTGGTGCGTCTGCTGACTCAAGTTATGAGAGCGCTTCTTGTATTTTAAATATATTCATAAATCTAGCCCAAGACGTATTGCTATATTTTATTGCAACCAAACACTGAACCATATGCAGTGAACTCATATAAACAGTGAACTCACAAACACAATTCGTCTAGTAACAATTTAAATACCGTAACTGAGGCTCAATAAACACAATAGCTGGATTTCTCGAAATTGAAACATTAGAGCTCACTAAATATCACGTAAACACGTTTCCATATAACGTATAAAACCGCTGCAGTATTCTTTTATGCATGGAAAAAATGCATCTACGTATTTAATGCAATGGGCTGGAGCGCCGCGTCACATCAATGTGACCAATCGCCAAGCTAGAAAATTGACTTCAGCATATCGTGTTTTCTGACTAGACGACAGTAACAAATTCCCCATTCTGACTTTGCCTACACTGCTCAAAACAGCATTGTATAACGCGTACTTCAAAGCTAAAGCAGAGGCAGCGATACTATCAAACACACTGCTCGTCTACGCAGCGCAGCCGACGTTGCGCACAGCTCAGCCGTTATACTGTCCGCAGCGCCACTGCTGCGTCACGATGCGGAGAAGTGGTGAACTACGCTCGGTCGGCACAGCTACCCGTCTAGCCACCGCGCCCCTGTCTTACGCTAGCTGATTCCATCTTGCGCCTACAAATTTCCTAACTTACTCACCCCACCTAGTTTTCTGCCGTCATTACATTAAGTTACATTAAACTACATTAAGTTAACAAACGCCAGAAACAGTGACACGGTAGGATGGTCATTACAACCGGATTACTGCCTTATAATGCCGAAAACGTTTTCCTGTTTGTCTTGACTTAGACGTGACGTGAAGAGGTAGTTGTACCGTACAGTGGAGCTAAGATAACATAGCAAGTCTAACGTACTTCTGATCGTAACCCTTAGTCCACAAGCCGCGTTGTCAGTGAGAAATCCAGGGTTCGCAGGCGCGGTAATCAAGTACACCTTTTCTTCGTTCGACCGATAACCACTTCGACACAACGGCACAAAACACGTCTTTTCCTTGCATTGCCGCTTAGCCTTTAACATCTCAGGATGTTGCTGCTCGCATTTAGCGTCTTCCAACTTCACAATTCAAGAGACGATGCCTGTGAAACACTTATTTCACACGTATGAAATTCCCTAAGCACTCGGGCGAAGCTCCGGCAGCATTGGGACGACAGGAGCTTGGCCGCTTCCATGCACGATGATGATGATGATGATGATGATGATGATGATGATGATGATTTATTGGCATCCCCTTTGAAACGGGGCAGCGACAAATAGTCACCTAGCCTGCTTGATTTAATCAGGTATACTATACATGTTCTTTATCTAGCATTTTGTATACCTCTCATTATGTTTCTTTCTCAAAAATTTACCTTGTACTGCTGCCTATGATTTTTAGAGATCAGGTCGTATCCATATTTTCCCTGCTTTTTTTCCACCAGTACTCTAATCGTCTCTTGCTGATCTCTACGGCTGATCTGTTTATGTTTCCTTCCACTTTAAACCCAAGCGCTTCTGGGAGTTGCACGTTACCTACGGTTCTCGCTGGGTGGATCCCGTCGCATTCCATTAGGATGTGCTGAGTGGTCTCTGGATCTTTACTGCAGCATACACATGTCTCATCTAGTTCTGAATATTTGTTCCGATATGTTTTCGTCCTTAGGCAACCGGCTCGAGCCTCAAATAGCAAGGCACTGCCCTTTGTGTTATCGTACAGATTTTCCCTTCTAATTTCTTTCTTCTCATTCTTGTAAATCTCCATCGTCCTTTTCGTTTCCATTCTTTGCATCCAATTCACGGTCTCTATTTCTCTCACTTTCTTTCTGATGACCCCTGGTTGTCTATTTACAGTTTCGATTATCCTGTACTTGGTTGCCAACTTCCTTGACCTCTTCCTCTATTCTGTGTCCACGCTTTTTTTGTGCACTTTAGCCGCCCATTTATTTTCATCCATGTTCTTGAGCCTTTCTTCAAAACTAATGGTTTGTGCTTAAAAACTTTTGGTTTGTGCTTCTCTGACTTCAAAAGAGGCCCAACCCATGTCACCATGCACTGCCTCATTGGTCGTATTACCGTGTGCTCCCAAAGCCAACCGGCCCACTGATCTTTGGTTAACTTCCAAACCCGCCAATATATCCGATCTTAAGCATATAATGGCATTTGCGAATGTTAGCGCTGGCACCATTACTCCTTTCCAGATTCCACGCACCACCTCATACTTATTGTGGCCCCACAGTGCTCTGTGTTTCATTATTGCTGCATTCCGCTTCCCCTTTATTTTCAGATTATCTTGGTGGTTGTTTGAGTAATTCTTTCCTTCGTTTATGTGTACGCCGAGGTACTTATATTGCTTCACTATGGGTATTACTTGCTGTTGAATTGACACCACGAAGTTACTCGTGTGCTCATTAAAGATCATAATCCCTGATTTCTCTGTGCTAAACTTAAGGCCTAGATTTGTCGCTGCGTTCCAACAGATATTCGCAAGTATCTGTAAATCTTTTTTATTGTCCGCTAGTAGCACAATGTCGTCTGCGTACATCAGTCCAGGGACTTTCTGTTGCACCATTTGTCCATTACGCATGTAGGATAAATCAAAACCTAATTCGCTGTTTTCCAGTCGTCTTTCTATGCCCTTGACGTAAAGCGTGAACAACAATGGTGACAGAGGGCATCCTTGCTTCAATCCTTGGTGAATTCCCACCATTTCATTTCCTTTTCGGCCTTCCCATGCCACTTGTACTTGGTTGTCTCGATATATCTCCCTCAGCAGCTCCACGAAATCGTCATCTATGCCTTCGTATTGAAGAATATCCCACAACAATTCCCTGTCTACGTTGTCATAAGCTCCTTTAATATCTAGAAATGCTATCCATAAAGGTCTTTTCTGGGCTACTGAAATCTCTATGCACTGAGTTAGTACAAACATATTGTCTTCTAAGCGTCTGCCTGGCCTGAACCCATTCTGTAGTTCCCCCAATACACCGTTTTCCTCCACCCAGTTTGACAGTTCTAATTTTATGGCTTGCATCGCCATTCTATTTATCACTGACGTTACTGTAACTGGCCTGTACGAGCTCGTCTTATCCTTATCTCCTTTGCCTTTGTAGATGAGATTCATCTTGCTTTCACGCCATCCAGCGGGAATATTCTTTGTTCTAATCACTTGCTCTATGGCGTTAGTCAGCAGTGCCTTGCTTTTTGGACCGAGGTTTTTGATTAGCTGTATTAGGATTTCATCGGGTCCTGCTGCCGTGTTGTTAGGGACATTTTCTGCTGCCTTTTTCCAATAAAAGCTTTCTATGCTAAATTTTGATCTCTCAGGCCTCTCTGTTGTTGCTGGATCTGTTGTCTGAACTACGCTTTTTCTCGTGCCGAAGTTATGCATGATAACGTCTGTGATGTACCGCAGCGCATCATCGCCTTCATAGATGTTACCGTCTTCATCCCTTATAGCCGTTTGCGAGTTTCGAGTTGGAGCTCCGAGTGCTTTTATATGGTTCCAGAATCTTTTTGGGGCGCCTTTGTCTCTTTTGTGAATGTTATGCACCCAACGTTCACTTGCGCATTTAATTTTCTCTTGCACGAGCTCACTCGCAATCCTTTTCTTTTCTCGGTATGTATTCCATCTACGGAGCACTTCTTCTTCTTGTAATCCCAACTTTTTGGCTTCTAGATGAACCCTAGATGCCTCTTTACGCTCTTCTATAGCTTGTTTAATTTCCTTGTTCCACCACTTACGTGGTTTCCTCTTTCCAATCCAACAATTGTTTTGCCGTGTCCGCCTTATTTCATGCTGCATAACCTCCACCAATTCCTTATATTCCCAGACTGCTGTAGGAAAAGCCTCAATTTTCTTCTCTGTGTTGTTTGCGATCTCTGTTATTTGCTCGTCATTCATCTTTAAAAACTCTGAGGCTATTGGTTCATGTTCTGCGCTGGTATCTCGCCCAAACTTTAATGCTAAAAAACGTCTATGATCGCTTCCCAGGCTATGTTTTCCATTTTCGTCTGTTATAATTTGGTCTAGTTGTTCGTAGACCATTTCTGAGACTAAGGCGTAGTCGATACATGACTGCCATTTTCCGCATTGCCACGTTACCTGTCCATGACACTTATTCTCCCTGTCAACTACTATAAGGTTCTGATGATCACACAAATCCAGCACTAGAGAGCCGTTGTAATCAGCATATCCATCTAAATCGTCCATGTGTGCGTTCGTATCTCCCACTAATATCACCTAATAACACCCACTCCGCACGCAGCGCCCCTTACGGCCTCTGCGCGCAGTCATCGCGGGCGGGGCCGCCCTCTCCCCTACGGAATGCGCGCGCTCCGCGCACTATATTCTAGGCACCATAGCGCCACGCCGCCGAGTTTTACAACTGAAGCTATTCGAGTAGCGTTGGTCGCACCTGATCACGCCAGCGTTTTGACAGCGAGTGTCCGCGGTCATCGAGTGTGATGTGTTCATGTTTGCTGGCGCGCATTAACACCATGATTGTCAATTCAGTTACTAAGTGAATGTTTCC